>NC_043977.1:34056126-34356126 GCF_902148855.1 Sphaeramia orbicularis | reverse complement strand
AGCAAAAAACCTGGCTCTCCTCTTTTTTAATCTTCTACTTAAAATTATTTGACTGTAATTTGACTGGTGCTGACTTTGGTTGTAGAGAAACTTTATCAGTGCTACACAAGTTGATACCAGATGCCTCCATATTTACTTCCATAAATACAGTGCATGCTGCGTGGCCACGTATTATGTCAGGACCTCTTTTGCGCATGTGGGTCACTTCAGGGTCACATTCAGTTCATACTGAGAACTGATAGAAGCTGCATTTAATTTGTAATATGAACAAGCACACAAAAAAAATCGAATTTCACAAAAATAATCCAAATTGTGCATTAAGACCTGATCATCACTAACTGTGGAAAATTCACACTGGACTTCAAGCAACATGGATTCCTTGCCTCTCCACTCTTCCTCCAGACTCTTGGACCTTGATTTCCAAATGATATGCAAAATGGACCTTCATCTGAAAAGAGGACTTTGGACTTCCACAGTCAGTGCTGGTTTGTTCTGCCATGGCATCTGCTGGTGTTGGTCCACTGTGTTTTCTGAAGTCCACAGTCAACGCAGCCATCTGCCAGGACATTTTAGAGCAATTCATGCTTCCTTCTGCTGACAAGCTTTATGAAGATGCTGATTTCATTTTCCAGCAGGAGATGGCACCTGCCCACACTGTCAAAGGTACCAAAAGCTGATTCAATAACCATAGTGTTACTGTGCTTGATTGGTCAGAAAACTCACCTGACCTGAACCCCATAGAGATTCTATGGGGTATTGTTCAGTTTCAGAACACGTGCCTCACAGTCAGTGAAAAAGTTAGGACTTTGTTTGCAAAGTCGTTTCTCTGCATGTTTCTAACACTCAACGTCTTGCTTCCTTTGCTGAATCAATTTGTAATGTATTTGTAATGTAGGTAACTGTAACACTTCAAGAGACAAGGTATTCTGGGATGAGCTGTTAGATATGTATGTCTAAGTTTATAGCTGCGGGAGACTTTCATCACCAATTTTCCATCAAATCTGTCAAACCCCAGTCATATCCTCAGTATCATGAATCCATAAGTCTTTCTGTGATTACTCACCTGAATCTCTTCCCTCTCGGTGAACAGTTTCGAAGTGTACTCCACCATGAACAGCTCATTTGTTTACAAACAGAGGCGGTAGGTAACTTGGGCATCTTCAGAATTTTGCGGCGAGGTGCATTGTGGGAAGCGGAGGTTTGCGCAGCCTCCTGGCAGTGGCAGTGCAACCATATGATATCACATGGCTGCAACAAACACGACACGCAAAGGGCTGGAGGGAAGCGGAGCTCCAGCTGTTTCCGTGTCATGTTTTTTGCAACTGCCGCTGCCAGGCACAGCTTTCAGGAAGCATCTCCAGTATGTATGGCAGTATTCAATGCAGCTGATATAGTAAAAAGTACACTTTAAGAAACCACATGTCGTCGCCTCCCTTCTATGTCTGTCAGATTCAAATACAGACATTACAGTATTCATTTATGGCGCTCGTGCCACAATGCATCCGCAGAACTGTTAATGTGCAGTGTACACATCCACGAATCCGCCGTGCACATTAACGTGGGTCTGAAGAAAAGAAAAACTTTACTCAAATAAATAGTAACACTTTGAAATGAGTGTAAAAATATATTCTATTGATCGGATTGAATTTTATCGATACAAATATTCAGTAACCGATGCATTGTGATATCATTCCAAACATTTCATTCATTCGCAGCTTCTCTACCAGTGCACTCGGATCGTGTACGTGCCTGTCAGCGTATCGATACGTATCGGATAATCTTCCCATCCCTAGTACATTACAACCAAAAGACAACAAATTAATATGAACTTCAAGGCACAGATCAGATGGCAGCAAAGAAATGGCTCATGAGTCAACAGCTATATTTTTTTTTTCTTTTTATTAGTCACAATTTCCACTTTTTCAGTTTCCAATAATCACACAAAGACTTTTCTCATTTACACTCCTGATCAAAATCTTAAGACCAATTGAAAAATTGCAAGAATTTACATTTTGCATTGTTGGATCCGAAGAAGGTTCTAAGTAGAGTTTCAAAATGCATAAAGAAGAAATGGGAGTGAGACGAAAAAATAAAAAAAAATTGAGTAAGCAATATATTGAAAACAACAATTAAACTGAAATAGGATGTTCATCAACCAAACAAAAGTTTAAGACCACAGCCTTTAAAAGACAAAAATGTGGATTCAGAGTAATTTTCTGCCAGGTATTCACACTGTCATGATCTCCTGATGGCAAAGGCAAAAAAGCTTACTCTCTTTGAATGTGGTCAGATTGTTGAGCTGCATAAGCGAGACCTCTGACAACGCACCATCACTACTGAGGTTGGACGCAGTAAGACAGTCATTTTGAATCCACTGTCTGGAACTGATGTCCATTTTTATAAACTTCCCTTGCCACCCATCCCCAAATTTTCTCAATTGGATTTAGATTAGGGGAACACGCAGGACGGTCCAAAAGAATGACAAATTACAAATCACCCCCGAGGTAAATATAGCTTTTGTATTTTATTTGTGTAAGTCACACATTTGTTCACTCTACGGGTCATACTATAGTCTGATCACAGTCAAACAAGATAAAGGTTCATGTGTAATCATGCCAGGAAATCAAAGAGGGAATCAAAAACTTTGACTCATGTTTAATCACTCAATTTATTATTTCCCAAAAGACAATGAGGCAGAAGAAGGTGAGAATCATGAGTCACAGCCTCATGTCACAGACCCGTGGGGGCTTCCTGCTGCCTCCTGACATCAGCTGATCCTCTGGACCGCCAACAGCCAGCTGCTGATCCCCGTTCGACCGCCATGGGTCTGTGCTCACCTGAGTCACATGAGGACATTGTGAAGGCAATCACCAGCATCAATGACTGACCTATACATGTTGTCACAGACATTAACACTATATTAAATGCATTAATCAACTAGTGAATTTTGTGTCCTTGTCTCTTTATATCATTGTTGTCAGGCTGAATGTTCTCCCTGGCAGGATGGGCATTGATGGGTCCAGGGCTGGTCTGGTTCTGGTGGGAGAATGTGCTGCTCTGGTAGTAGGATGACGTGCCAGTGTGTTAATTGTTCATCTGTGTTTCTCTGATGTGCACATCAATCAGAGGAATGACCTTTTTCACATTATTAACAGTTTCCCAGTGTGACGGAGCGACCCCGTCACTGAGTCTCCGCTGTCTCCTGCTACGTGCGGAGCACACGCGACCCGGCACACGCACACACATACAGGCACGCGCACACACACACTCATGTCATTCAGTCTCTCCCCGTCCGTGTTTGCACTCATTCATCAGTTCGCCATTCACACTCTCTTCCCCATCCAAACTATAGCGCAACCGAGGGTGCACACTCGGCCGCATTTTTCAAGTAATTGCATACATATGTACAACAGTTCAGTCACTTACCTGGGTCCGTATTGTCTCGGCGTTCTGCCATGCCCGCCACGTCACTCAAAGGGACAAGAACGAGGGGTCATTTCCAGGGCATTATTATGGGGGAAATCTCGCGCAGTTTCCAGTCATGTGATTTAATTATGTAGTGTTTTTGGTTTTCTGTATTTTTTATTTCAAGGAAGAAGGTATTTTGGTTTGATATTTAATTGGAAAATCTATTGAATTGTGAAGTGTTATATGTTTATTTTAGTTGTGAATAATTGTGTTTAAAAACACTGGTAAAAATACATTTTGTTAAAAAAGTCTTTATTTGACCAGCCCATAAGGAGGGGCTTAGCATTTAAAAGGAGGCTGCTGAAGCCCTGGTGAGTCAGTCTTCTCAGAGTTGGCAACTGAGCTGTTGATTCTGAACCTTGGTGAGATTTTTTTTAGTGTGTGACAATTTGTTGGTGAGTTATGGAAGAACTCTGTTTAAATGCATTTTTTTTCTTGAACTTTGTAAATTTGTAAATAGTGTTTTTTTTGTTTTTCCATTTTTTTTTTGACTTCACTTGTAAATATTGCACTGCACTTTGGGAGGCCGACGGCAAAATAAACCACCACCATTTTTGCACTTTCAACTACGCCTGTGGTGTTATATTTTTGAGCAGTGTGAGAAAGAACCCCGCAACACCCAGTATCACCGCTAAGTGTCGCCAAATGTTCAAAAGTACTAGAAACGTGCGTACACCAGACATGGACTTGGTGTGGAGCACCGCACATTTCCACGCTCGTTTCACTCTTAATACATCTGAACATGAGTGTGGAAAAGGGTGTACACCATGTTTTTGGGCGTACAGACCCATTACAGACCCTCAGCCATGAGGGATGATCCCTGCAACATCTCCACATAGTCAGCCACCGTTTGACACCCCTGTACATCCTGAAGCTCCATTGTTCTACTGAAGGAAAAAGCACCCCACATTAGGATGGCCACGCCCCCTCCACTGTGCCGCCTAGAAAACATCTCCAGTGGGAACTCCTTGTCATGCCAGTAACATTGGAAGCCATCAAGATCGTCATGGTTAAGTTTTTTCTCATCAGAGAATAAAACTTTCTTCCACCTGTCAATGTCCCATGTTTGGTGCTCTACTGTAAAGTCCAAATGGGCAGTTTTGTGGCGTTGAAGGAGACGAGGCCTTTGAAGACGTTTTTTGTTCTTAAAGCTCTTCTCTGGCAGATGTTGTCTGATGGTTATTGGGCTGCAGTCGGCAGCAGTAACCGCCTTAATTTGGGTCAAGGATCATCCTGTGTCTTTACGGACAGCCAATTGGATCCTCCTGCTCAGCGCCAGTGAAATGTTTTTGGGTCTACCACTTGACTTTTTTTTTTTCATAACCCTCAGGATCTTTTAAGGAATTCAAAATGACTGTCTTACTGCATCCACCCTCAGCAGCGATGGTGTGTTGTCAGAGGCCTCGCTTATGCAGCTCAAAAATTCAACCACTTTCGAAGAGAGAAAGCTTTTTTGTCTTTGCCATCAGCAGGTCATGACAGAATGAATATCTGACACAAAATGACACTGAATCCACATTGTTGTACAGATTTTGTCTTTTAAAGGCTGTGGTCTTAAACTTCTGATCAGTTGATGAACAGCCTATTTCAGTTTAATTGTTGTTTTCAATAAATTGCTTACTCAATTTTTTTTGTCTCACTCCCATTTCTTCCTTTTGCATTTTGAAACTCTACTTAGAACCTTCTTAGGATCCAACAGTCCAACTTGTTAATTCTTGCATTTTTTCAACTGGTCAATAGATTTTGATCAGGAGTGTACATACCACATCCTGGATGCATGATTATTGCATGATTGTTTATGATCACAACACGACAGATATTTCATAAATCTAGAGGTATGATATTTAAAACAATTCCTAAAAAAAACAATTTTGAGAAAAATTTAGTCAATGCAAACTTTGATGCATTTTGTAAGGGAAGTAGTGCACATCCATGCACACACACACACACACACACACACACACACACACACACACACACTTTTGTTTATTATTTTTAGGTGTTTTGATGAGGCACAGCTGACCAAAGCATTATTACTGAAGGATTTCGCAATTTTCTGTGGAAAAGCTAGAGCCCCATGTGCCAGCTCATAGTCAGCTGAACTTCAGCTATTTATTTGTTAACCCTTTCATGCATAGTGGTCACTACAGTGGACATTTACTCCACAGCTTGACTCTTGTATATTCATGGGTTTTGTTGTTTTAGTTCCATATCAACCAACACAGTGGACACTTATGCATCATCTCATAAACTGCAATTCATACCATTATTGTAACTTTGCTGTTCTTGATTGGTTCTTGAGTGGAAATCAGTTGTTAATATTTATTTTTGTATATTATCTCCATGAAGTGAGTAATAACTAGTATTAGAATATGTTAAAATGTGAGAAAACATCAGATTAGCTGCATTAAACATGGTTTCATTTCACTGTTTTCATATCACTTTATGATATTGGGTTTTAAATACATGTTTCTTTGCTTCAACAATAAAATTCATGGTGTAGCTGAGTGGACATTTTTGTAACTCCATGAAAAACAGGTTGATTTAAAAAAAAAAAAAAAAAAATCACGTTTTTTTTTTTTTTTTTTTTCATGCCTGAAGAGGGATAAAAACACTCAGGAAAAAAAAACTTTGATTAAGGTACTCATAATTCATGCATGAAAGGGTTAAACAAACAGTATGATATTAGATGTTAGAAAAAGAGGAACTGAACAAAAATGGATCCCTGTGCGGGAGTAAAACAATGTAAGAAACAACAGCGGCTCTTCACGTCTCAAGTCAGTGGTTTAATGACTAACAATAATGATAATACAGCTTTCATACAATGTTGGTACATGAAAAACACATTTTTACCTGTATTAGGGGAGTAAAACGATGTTTTTCACCCTACCCCCAAATCCTACCAAATCCATTGAAAAAGTACCAGCATGTGTCCACGTGTAACGTGTGAAAACTGTATGATGTCTTTTATGATGTATGTGCTTGCATTATCTTCTATGTTCTTCACTGCATATTTCGAAGAAAGGGTTCTAGGTGGCACGACTAGGTTTTGCTGCGGCCTCATGTCCCTAACATCGAACTACAGTTTCATTTGCTGTACTGTACATTGTACTGTGCTGTCAAATGACAAATAAACTCTATTCTATTCTATTCTATTCTATTCTATTCTATTCTATTCTAAGAAAACAACAGCAGCTCTTCATGTCTCAAGTCAGTGGTTTAATGACTGAGAGAAGAACCAGAGCGCCCCCTATTGTCCATTTGACGGGATGTGCTTCACCAACACCAACAGTCCTTTCACAGTGAAGTGACATAGCGCAATAAAACAGAAAACAGCACTGAAAATGTCCATCTTATCATGGAAACACTCTTATTGTTTAATTAGCTTGTGCTATTCTTAACCATTACATAAGCGTACCCTCCCCAGATGCAGACCCAGGGGAGGACCAGGGAGGAGGGAGAGAGGAGGAACAACATTGTCCATCAGAGGTGGAGAGAAAGGAGGGATGACCAAGAACACAGATAAACAGTTAATAAGCCCCGAGACCTGATATCTCTCTTTGCATTGTGTCTCTGTTTCACTGATGGAAACACATGAAGGAGCAGAGCTCTGTTTTCCAGAACTCCTCAATGCCTCCTGCCTGAAGCCAATGGTTTCTCAGACTGAAGTCCTGGTCTATCACATCCTGCTGTTCATCTTCTCTCCACTCACTGTGGCTCTAAACCTGGTGGTCATCATCTCAGTCGCCCATTTCAGGCAGATATTTTTTGTCAACAAAGCTTTTTTTTTTTTGTTAATTAGCTAATTTAAACACTGAAGTAGATGCAGTGGTGGAGAAGCAATTTTTTTTTTTTTTTTTTTTTTTTTTTAAGCAAAAACAAAAGTAGTACACTGAAAACACTCTAATTTAACTAAACCTGATGCATTTAAAACCTTATCGTTTATTGCAGCTGTAATGTACATGTTGTGTTTATTGATGCAGATGTTTGAGGCTAAGCTCATAGTAACAGGTTTAATCAACAGCAGTGTGTCATATTAAATCATATGTAGATGATCAGGTTTGTAGTATTGATGTCCTGTGAAAACCACTTGTGTCTGAAAAGTCAAAATTTCATAGTTTCAGAAAAACAGGCCTGTTTTCAGTTTTGTGATCATGTACTGTAATCTTCTGTTTATCCAAAAGGTTTTTAAGTAATCCAAGAAAACAACAGGGTTAATTCATTCTAAAAATCTAAATACCTTCATTGTCATTGCATACCTGTTTTTGAGTGTCAGTATCATAGACATTGACATGAAGTTTCATGTGGATTTGGACATAAAACGGTTTTCACTGGACACAAACAAGATGAGAAAGTGTAATCTAAAAAGGAGCCAAAGCTCTTTGAAGAATATCAGAGTAAAAAGTATCCTTTTTACCTCTGAGATGTAGTGGAGTTGAAAAATGAAGCTGAATAATAGTGCAAGTGCATCCAATTTTAACCCTTTCATGCATGAATTATGAGAACCTTAATCAAGATTTTTTTTTTTTTCCTGAGTGTTTTTAATCCCTCTTTAGGCATGAAAAAAAGCAATGTGATTTTTTTTTTTTTTTTTTTTAAATCAACCTGTTTTTCATGGAGTTACAAAAATGTCCATTCAGCTACACCATGAATTTTATTCTTGAAGCAAAGAAACATGTATTTAAAACCCAATATCATAAAGTGATATGAAAACAGTGAAATGAAACCATGTTTAATGCAGCTAATCTGATGTTTTCTCACATTTTAACATATTCTAATACTAGTTATTACTCACTTCATGGAGATAATATACAAAAATAAATATTAACAACTGATTTCCACTCAAGAACCAATCAAGAACAGCAAAGTTACAATAATGGTATGAATTGCAGTTTATGAGATGATGCATAAGTGTCCACTGTGTTGGTTGATATGGAACTAAAACAACAAAACCCATGAATATACAAGAGTCAAGCTGTGGAGTAACTGTCCACTGTAGTGACCACTATATGAAAGGGTTAATGAAATACAGGACTTGAAAAAAGTATTTAGTTACCGTCCACCACTGGCTACATGTAGTAGATTTTACATTTCCCATGTTTTAATATTTGTTTCATGATTTTTCTTTTCCTTCAGACAGCTCCACACACCCACCAACCTCCTCCTCCTCTCTCTGGCTGTGTCTGACCTCCTTGTAGGCCTGGTGCTGATGCCGGCAGAAATCCACCTAAAACTGTCCTGTTGGTTTCTTGGTGACTCCATGTGTTCTATGTATATATTTTTTGCTTGGTTGTCTGTTTCTGCATCAGTAGGAGACATGGTGCTCATCTCAGTCGACCGCTATGTTGCTATCTGTGACCCTCTGCATTACACTCATAAGGTCACTGTGAAAAGAGTTAAAGTTTGCATTTGTCTCTGTTGGTTTTGTTCTGGTTGTTATTGTTTTGGTATTTTAAATGATAACCTGACTCATCCGGGCAAGTATCATATTTGTCAGGGAGAGTGTGTGAGTTATATTTACTTTGTCGCTGGTGCTATTGACATTGTTGCAACATTTATTCTTCCAATTTCTGCCATTATTGCTCTGTACATGAGTGTGTTTGTGGTGGCTGTGTCTCAGGCTCGTGCCATGCGTTCTCACATCGCATCCATCACAGCCCAGCGTTCAGGGAAGGCAGTCGCCAACAAATCTGAGCTGAAAGCAGCCCGGAGTCTTGGCGTTCTTGTTGTTGTCTTCTTAATATGTTTCTGCCCTTATTATATTGTGACCCTAATTAACACCTCATTTATTCCTTCATTATTCTTTTTTATGACTTTTTTTATGTATTTAAATTCATGTGTAAATCCTCTGATTTATGCCTTATTCTATCCATGGTTCAGAAAAGCTGTTAGACTAATATTCACTTTGCAGATACTGCAGTCTGGCTCTTGTGATTCCACCATGGTCTAGGAGTCAATGAAATGAGTCCTCACTGTGATAGAATACAGTCCATTTTTATGTAAAAAGCACAAATTGAAATGAACACAAAGGTTTCCAAAGTGCTGTACAATAAAATAAACACAGTAAAAACATAATAAGAAGATACAATACTAAGATAGAAATGCAATGAAACATAATGCATAAATAAAAAAAATTAATTGACTGTCTGCCCCAGATAAAATATCCGTGCACATAAAATCAACAACCTACGTGGTGTGAAAAGCCAAAGAAAAGAAGTCGGTTTTAAGAAGAGTTTTAAAATTAGACAGTGACGAGGCCTGTGTAATGTGCAGCAGCAGTTCATTCTACAGAAAACGTTGTCCCCTCTGAGCTTCAGCCTAATTTTGGGAACTCTGAAGAGCAGCTGGTCCGCTGACCTGAGAGCTTGACTAGGTGTATAGGGGTGCAGAAGCTCAGAGAGGTACGATGGGGCAAGACCATTTAGAGCAGGGGTGTCAAACTCAGATCCTCGAGGGCCGGTATCCTGTGTGTTTTAGATGTTTCCCTCTTCCAGCACGCCTGACGGTTGTTATCAGGCTTCTGCAGAGCTTGATGATAGGCTTATCATTTGAATCAGGTGTGTTGGAAGAGGGAAACATCTAAAACATGCAGGATACCAGCCCTCGAGGATCTGAGTTTGACGCCCCTGATTTAGAGATTTAAATCATTTTCAGCAAAAAACAAACCAACCCTGTAACTATGTGTAATGTCAGTTCAGAGTATCTTAGTATTTTGTTCTTTGACAAACCTCATTCAAGGCCCATGTTAAATTTCTTTTTCTTCCTATTCTTTGTTTTTTCAGCTGCAATCTGCTTTTGCAACCCACCCCAACCAAATATACATCTGACTATGTCATGTCTTTATCACTGATACCTGCTCTGTTATGTTGTTATGTTATGTTCACTCTGTACTGCTGTCCTATACCTATGCATTACCTGTATAGTAGAACAAAGTATAATTTGGCCTGTAACCAGGTTCGGCTCTAGCCATTTGCCCCCCCCCCCACACACACACACACATATCACGTGAGCAGTGAGCACTGGGTCAGGGAGAGCTCGCCTGAGAAATTACAGGGTGGGGTTGTAGTTTTTTTTTTTAGTTTTTTATCTTTCTCATTTCTTTATTTTTAAGACAGAACATCAGAAATGATCACATTACCAATACTATTATTTCTTTATTTTTCTTTCTTTCTTGATTTTTTGCCTACCAGCGGCACCCAATTAAGCGGATCTCAACCTAGGCAACTACCTATGTGGTCTATGCCAGGACCTGACCCTGACCCTGACTTGATCAGCTCTGCACCCACTACAGGGTCCTAGAGGGTTGTAGCCGCATGACGGTGGAGTGAGTGAACAGACTCAAAAAACAGAATTGTAAATTACACCACCTCCCTCTCTCTGGGTCAAACCACATTCCTTAACCACCATTCTGATTGGGTGATACCCAGGGCAGTGCCTGGACATCCTTTGCAAGTGACATTTATGATGACGAATAATCTTAAAGAATGGAGACTATTCTAATTTAAAGCACCCAGGACAATAAAACTTAGGCTCACTTTCTTCTGTTCATCATCAAGAGCCATCCTCACCTGTCGTGATAGCTGAGAGCACCCCAGATATCATGTTTACACTTGGCGACCCCTTTTGCCCCTCAACATCTGTGTCCCATCATTCCTGTTTACCCCGAGGTGGAGGCATCCTAGGGACAAAAGACTGATTTGCAAAATCTGTATCTTTTGCCGTAATTACTAGTTTCACAGAAATGTGTCAATGTTGGTTTTACTCCACAGGGTACCTCTTTCATGTATATCTATGCCCAAGCCATTTGCCTGACCTGTGGGTTCATATACATGTGTCCTATTTGTGTTCATGTTGAAAGTAAGAATATTACTGTTTATAGCATGTCCACATAATGGTATTTAGTTTATTAAGGCTGAGTGAGGTTAAAGGTGATGTATAAAGTTTAAGGATCTTATTTAAGGATCTTATTTAAAGTTGGGAGAAGTCTTCTTACAAGTCTGCATGAGGTCCTCTCTCCCTCTCCTAAGGGGGGGAGAGAGAGGTGATACTCTGAAATATGTAAATGACCAGCACAAGGAGGCGGTTTCCCGCTCGAAACGGACAAAGGAAGGCACGGCCCAAAGAGATCAATAACTCATCAATATGTACGAGAAGGATGGAATGGGTTGGCCCCTGGCCAAACTATAAAGGAAGAAGATCCAACTTCTTTCGGTGCTTTTTCGCCTTTTCTTGTGTACTTTTGACACTTTGTGAGTTTTTGTCTTTTTCCTGCCTTTTGTGCTCTTCCTGCTTTTGCTCCTTGCTCATGCTTCTTGCTGTACTCTTCGGAGTCTACGCTCTTTAACTTCGTGAGTCTCCGCTCACTTCGTTGGTCCTCCTCGTGCCTTCTCTGCTCGGGCCGTGCCAACATCAGCTGCTGCTTCGAACTGTCAGAGACGTCATCACCACGTCCTCCATCCGCCGTCCAGACTGCGTCCAGCCGTTCCAGCTGTTCCTGTCCACGTCGCTGCGGGGCCACTCCAGCCGTGTCGGATCCTCCCACAAAGCCAAGACCCGCATCATTCAGAGACCGACAACCTGTAAGAAAACTTACTCCCGGCTTATCTGAGTTGGCATTGTTCCAATTTAAGTAGGTTTACCTCACCTTAACCTCACTAACGTGATAATATCTTGAATATAACCCTATACCAATTTAGTCCACTTTTCCCCGTCCTTAATCTCCTGCTCCCTTTTTATCATATTTATCTCTTGTATTTGTGTTATTTGTATGTCTTAGTTAGTCAATAAATTCTTTATGTGTGTATAAATCCTCTGCCTCAGTTTTGCTTGTGTACTGTTGTTCACACCTGGGTTCACTGTCCCGTCAAAAAGTTCCACCACTTTTGCAAAGTTTCCAAATTATTGTTTGGGTTAATTTACGTTTAAGGTTCAATAGTCAGATGCAGGCATCTTCAACTACAAATCTGTAATTGAATTAATCTAGAGACCAACGCTCTATGTTTAAGAATAATTTGGCTTACTATTGCTACAGGGTTCATGGGAGCTTCCCCATTTGATCTACATGTGGTTTGTAGATTTGGAGAAGGCATTTGACCATATCCCTTGGGGTGTGTCACGGTTCGCTCCTATGTGGCTTCTGACCCTTCTCAGACTCATCAACAATTAGACTCACCTGCTGCATGCTGCCCAGCTGCAACACCTGACCATCAGGAGCTTTTATAAGGGGCTCCTCTGTGACTGTGCAGCGCCAAGTCATTTAATCCCATTTCACCTCATAACTCTCGACTGTATCGCCATCTAGTGGACTCTGGCGTTCATCTAACCTCAGGTTCTCAGTTAGTTACTCAGTTTTGTTTTTCTGTTAAATAAACACTGTTTGTCCTTTCACCACCATGCACATGAGTCCATTCATTCCCTCCCACCTGACAGGGTGTCCTGTGGGAGGTGCTGTGGTTGTATGAGGTCTATGGCCCACTGGTACAGACTATTAGATGCTTGCATGAATTTTACATGAGATTTAGGCTACATTCAGACTGCAGCCAAATGTGGCCCAAATCCAAATTTTTGCTGCTATTTGACCTGTATCTGACCTGTTAAAGACAGTTTGAACAGCACAAATCTGATTTTTTTCAAATCCGACCCAGGCCACTTTCATATGTGGTCCTAAATACAATACGTGTTGAATATTTTGCAATACTACATGAGTTTGAACGGCCAGGTTGCATTTATCCGACCTTTACATCATTGAAATGTTACTACAGCCTGACTGGAACACGCATGCGAACAGATATAGGTCGCCGAAGATGAGTGTCTTGTCATGAGAGTGTTACGGAGAGGCGGTCAAAAATATATTTAATCGTTCTTCTTGTCATTCGAAAATTATGAATAAAGTTTGTGTGAGTGAAGCCACTAACATCACTATCCCACCACTCCTGACTCCGACTCCCCATTCAAATACTCCGTTGTACAGATGTAGCAGCCATTGTCCCACAAAAGGCCAAAGCAAAAAACCTGGCTCTCCTCTTTTTTAATCTTCTACTTAAAATTATTTGACTGTAATTTGACTGGTGCTGACTTTGGTTGTAGAGAAACTTTATCAGTGCTACACAAGTTGATACCAGATGCCTCCATATTTACTTCCATAAATACAGTGCATGCTGCGTGGCCACGTATTATGTCAGGACCTCTTTTGCGCATGTGGGTCACTTCAGGGTCACATTCAGTTCATACTGAGAACTGATAGAAGCTGCATTTAATTTGTAATATGAACAAGCACACAAAAAAAATCGAATTTCACAAAAATAATCCAAATTGTGCATTAAGACCTGATCATCACTAACTGTGGAAAATTCACACTGGACTTCAAGCAACATGGATTCCTTGCCTCTCCACTCTTCCTCCAGACTCTTGGACCTTGATTTCCAAATGATATGCAAAATGGACCTTCATCTGAAAAGAGGACTTTGGACTTCCACAGTCAGTGCTGGTTTGTTCTGCCATGGCATCTGCTGGTGTTGGTCCACTGTGTTTTCTGAAGTCCACAGTCAACGCAGCCATCTGCCAGGACATTTTAGAGCAATTCATGCTTCCTTCTGCTGACAAGCTTTATGAAGATGCTGATTTCATTTTCCAGCAGGAGATGGCACCTGCCCACACTGTCAAAGGTACCAAAAGCTGATTCAATAACCATAGTGTTACTGTGCTTGATTGGTCAGAAAACTCACCTGACCTGAACCCCATAGAGATTCTATGGGGTATTGTTCAGTTTCAGAACACGTGCCTCACAGTCAGTGAAAAAGTTAGGACTTTGTTTGCAAAGTCGTTTCTCTGCATGTTTCTAACACTCAACGTCTTGCTTCCTTTGCTGAATCAATTTGTAATGTATTTGTAATGTAGGTAACTGTAACACTTCAAGAGACAAGGTATTCTGGGATGAGCTGTTAGATATGTATGTCTAAGTTTATAGCTGCGGGAGACTTTCATCACCAATTTTCCATCAAATCTGTCAAACCCCAGTCATATCCTCAGTATCATGAATCCATAAGTCTTTCTGTGATTACTCACCTGAATCTCTTCCCTCTCGGTGAACAGTTTCGAAGTGTACTCCACCATGAACAGCTCATTTGTTTACAAACAGAGGCGGTAGGTAACTTGGGCATCTTCAGAATTTTGCGGCGAGGTGCATTGTGGGAAGCGGAGGTTTGCGCAGCCTCCTGGCAGTGGCAGTGCAACCATATGATATCACATGGCTGCAACAAACACGACACGCAAAGGGCTGGAGGGAAGCGGAGCTCCAGCTGTTTCCGTGTCATGTTTTTTGCAACTGCCGCTGCCAGGCACAGCTTTCAGGAAGCATCTCCAGTATGTATGGCAGTATTCAATGCAGCTGATATAGTAAAAAGTACACTTTAAGAAACCACATGTCGTCGCCTCCCTTCTATGTCTGTCAGATTCAAATACAGACATTACAGTATTCATTTATGGCGCTCGTGCCACAATGCATCCGCAGAACTGTTAATGTGCAGTGTACACATCCACGAATCCGCCGTGCACATTAACGTGGGTCTGAAGAAAAGAAAAACTTTACTCAAATAAATAGTAACACTTTGAAATGAGTGTAAAAATATATTCTATTGATCGGATTGAATTTTATCGATACAAATATTCAGTAACCGATGCATTGTGATATCATTCCAAACATTTCATTCATTCGCAGCTTCTCTACCAGTGCACTCGGATCGTGTACGTGCCTGTCGGCGTATCGATACGTATCGGATAATCTTCCCATCCCTAGTACATTACAACCAAAAGACAACAAATTAATATGAACTTCAAGGCACAGATCAGATGGCAGCATAGAAATGGCTCATGAGTCAACAGCTATGTTTTTTGTTTTTTTTTATTAATCACAATTTCCACTTTTTCAGTTTCCAATAATCACACAAAGACTTTTCTCATTTACACTCCTGATCAAAATCTTAAGACCAATTGAAAAATTGCAAGAATTTACATTTTGCATTGTTGGATCCTAAGAAGGTTCTAAGTAGAGTTTCAAAATGCATAAAGAAGAAATGGGAGTGAGACGAAAAAAATAAAATAAAAAAAATTGAGTAAGCAATATATTGAAAACAACAATTAAACTGAAATAGGATGGTCATCAACCAAACAAAAGTTTAAGACCACAGCCTTTAAAAGACAAAAATGTGGATTCAGAGTAATTTTCTGCCAGGTATTCACACTGTCATGACCTCCTGATGGCAAAGGCAAAAAAGCTTACTCTCTTTGAATGTGGTCAGATTGTTGAGACAACGCACCATCACTACTGAGGTTGGACGCAGTAAGACAGTCATTTTGAATCCACTGTCTGGAACTGATGTCCATTTTTATAAACTTCCCTTGCCACCCATCCCCAAATTTTCTCAATTGGATTTAGATTAGGGGAACACGCAGGACGGTCCAAAAGAATGACAAATTACAAATCACCCCCGAGGTAAATATAGATTTTGTATTTTATTTGTGTAAGTCACACATTTGTTCACTCTACGGGTCATACTATAGTCTGATCACAGTCAAACAAGATAAAGGTTCATGTGTAATCATGCCAGGAAATCAAAGAGGGAATCAAAAACTTTGACTCATGTTTAATCACTCAATTTATTATTTCCCAAAAGACAATGAGACAGAAGAAGGTGAGAATCATGAGTCACAGCCTCATGTCACAGACCCGTGGGGGCTTCCTGCTGCCTCCTGACATCAGCTGATCCTCTGGACCGCCAACAGCCAGCTGCTGATCCCCGTTCGACCGCCATGGGTCTGTGCTCACCTGAGTCACATGAGGACATTGTGAAGGCAATCACCAGCATCAATGACTGACCTATACATGTTCTCACAGACATTAACACTATATTAAATGCATTAATCAACTAGTGAATTTTGTGTCCTTGTCTCTTCATATCATTGTTGTCAGGCTGAATGTTCTCCCTGGCAGGATGGGCATTGATGGGTCCAGGGCTGGTCTGGTTCTGGTGGGAGAATGTGCTGCTCTGGTAGTAGGATGACGTGCCAGTGTGTTAATTGTTCATCTGTGTTTCTCTGATGTGCACATCAATCGGAGGAATGACCTTTTTCACATTATTAACAGTTTCCCAGTATCACCGCTAAGTGTCGCCAAATGTTCAAAAGTACTAGAAACGTGCGTACACCAGACATGGACTTGGTGTGGAGCACCGCACATTTCCACGCTCGTTTCACTCTTAATACATCTGAACATGAGTGTGGAAAAGGGTGTACACCATGTTTTTGGGCGTACAGACCCATTACAGACCCTCAGCCATGAGGGATGATCCCTGCAACATCTCCACATAGTCAGCCACCGTTTGACACCCCTGTACATCCTGAAGCTCCATTGTTCTACTGAAGGAAAAAGCACCCCACATTAGGATGGCCACGCCCCCTCCACTGTGCCGCCTAGAAAACATCTCCAGTGGGAACTCCTTGTCATGCCAGTAACATTGGAAGCCATCAAGATCGTCATGGTTAAGTTTTTTTCTCATCAGAGAATAAAACTTTCTTCCACCTGTCAATGTCCCATGTTTGGTGGTCTACTGTAAAGTCCAAATGGGCAGTTTTGTGGCGTTGAAGGAGACAAGGCCTTTGAAGACGTTTTTTGTTCTTAAAGCTCTTCTCTGGCAGATGCCATCTGATGGTTATTGGGCTGCAGTCGGCACCAGTAACCGCCTTAATTTGGGTCAAGGATCATCCTGTGTCTTTACGGACAGCCAATTGGATCCTCCTGCTCAGCACCAGTGAAATGTTTTTGGGTCTACTACTTGACTTTTTTGTTCCATAACCCTCAGGATCTTTTAAGGAATTCAAAATGACTGTCTTACTGCATCCATCCTCAGCAGCGATGGTGTGTTGTCAGAGGCCTCGCTTATGTAGCTCAACAATTCAACCACTTTCAAAGAGAGAAAGCTTTTTTGTCTTTGCCATCAGCAGGTCATGACAGAATGAATATCTGACAGGAAATGACACTGAATCCACATTGTTGTACAGATTTTGTCTTTTAAAGGCTGTGGTCTTAAACTTTTGATCAGTTGATGAACAGCCTATTTCAGTTTAATTGTTGTTTTCAATAAATTGCTTACTCAATTTTTTTGTCTCACTCCCATTTCTTCCTTTTGCATTTTGAAACTCTACTTAGAACCTTCTTAGGATCCAACAGTCCAAATTGTTAATTCAACTGGTCAATAGATTTTGATCAGGAGTGTACGTACCACATCCTGGATGCATGATTATTGCATGATTGTTTATGATCACAACATGACAGATATTTCATAAATCTAGAGGTATCATATTTAAAACAATTCCTAAAAAAACAATTTTGAGAAAAATGTAGTGAACGCAAACTTTGATGCATTTTGTAAACATTTTGCATGACAGTATAAACAAAAATAACTCTAAAGACAAAATAAAACTGCTTCTTGCAATGATATTTATTACAATATAAAATTCTTGCATTCGTCATAA
Source organism: Sphaeramia orbicularis (assembly GCF_902148855.1). Lineage (NCBI taxonomy): Eukaryota > Metazoa > Chordata > Actinopteri > Kurtiformes > Apogonidae > Sphaeramia > Sphaeramia orbicularis. Next base: position 34,338,129 of record NC_043977.1, on the reverse strand, counting down.
TTGTTTGCTTATCCACTGTCAAAACGCCTGACTTTAGTGTGTTCTAATACTTTTGTCCATATAATGTATTTTGCTGTGTTATTTTGTGTACTAATAACAGACTATTCACTCATCCTTGCATTTCACTTTTTCTTTAGTCTTCAGAACATATCTTTTGTGAGCAAAAAGGCTGATTTGGACATGAACAGGAAGTCATGGTTATCAAAGGGAAGTAGTGCACATCCACCCACATCCATCCAGCCCCAGTGCGCGCGCGCACACACACACACACACACACACACACACACACACACTTTTGTTTATTATTTTTAGGTGTTTTGACGAGGCACAGCTGACCAAAGCATTATTACTGAAGGGTTTTGCAATTATCTGTGGAAAAGCTAGTGCCCCATGTGCCAGCTCATAGTCAGCTGAACTTCTGCTATTTATTTGTTAAACAAACAGTTTAATATTAGATGTTAGAAAAAGAGGAATTGAACAAAAATGGATCTCTGTGCTTTTGAGGCAACAACTTACAGAGCCAATGGGAATACCTCCCAATGGGGTTATTGCCTTTTACACCCAAACCTATAATTTGTAAATGACTTTATAAGGAGGCGCTCATAGAACAAGAGCAAATAGTCTTCAAACGAAAAATCGTACTTACTATTGAAATCATGCCGCATATACTGCAAAGCGAGAGCACAGAAAAATAAACGGAAAAGTTGAGCTTTTGATCATCTCCGCTTTTCTCGCTGGTAAGTCTGTTAATATCTAGGTGCTTCACATTATAGTCATGAACCACAAACTCCTCAGCATATGCAGCTCTTAACCACATGCACAAAAGATAAAGAAGGTGTTGTTGATAATTAACGTCTGAGCTGCAAAAGGGGCAAAATGGATTTGCAAATGATGAAATAAGTGATGACTCATTCACCCACTAGTTTGTACCACAAACTGTCAACCAATTGTACTTATTCAGCAAAAATGCCTCTGCAAATCCAAAAACCTCAACAGCAGTTAACCATTTCTTTAAAAGCTAAATGCTAATTCGGTGTAACACAGATTGAGTCCATTTAATTCAATCTTAGTAATAATAAGTTGTGTGGTTGTATGTGGTTTTAAAGTCCTCTTTTTAATGGTAAGAACATGACAAATGCTTTCCAGCAAAAAAATAAAATTTGAAATTCAAACATAGAACATATACAACAATTCTAATGTTCAAATGTTAATTAAATAATACATTAGATTATCAGAAATTCCAGATCCTTGTTATTGATCATATCGACCGTCCTGAATAATTCCACTTTTTTGTGAATACCCTAAAAGAAACAAACGTGTAAAAAAAAAAACCCTAAAAAATCTTTGAACCTTAAAACAAACAGGATGTGGATTCATGTATCTATGTTATCTTCTATGATCATATCTTTTGTAAGGTTCTTGTAGTTGTTGAGATTTCAGCGTCAATACTGTCAAATTATCACATAGAACCTTTAGAAATTAAAGCGGGAAAATGAGTCATATCTTCATGTGACATGTGATTTATAGGGCAACAGTCACCTTTACTTTTGAGAAAATGCCAAAAATGTCTGAATGTGCCTTTTATTCCACTTTTTCAACATCTTACAAAAAGCAAATTATCTTCATTATTATTGCTCTGATAGGAAGTGGTATTATCATTATCAGGCTAAGGCCTACAACACACACCTAGCATTTCGCTGACAAGCACAAGTTCATCCTGGGTATCAGTTTCAGTGCTTTGTTGATGCAAATTAAAAATGTCTTTTGCACCAGATTCATGATCTTGACTTATTCTTCAATCAGGCACATGGCTCCTCATTCAAATCCTAGTTTGTTTAATTTCATAATTCCAAACAGTACACTCACATCATCTCTCAACTGAATTAAGAACTAAACCTACTGTAATAATTTTTATGATTGGATTTATTGCTGGGCTGTTACATTAAACTGCATTATTTTTAGCTTGAATCAGCACAAGGAATAGGATTTTATTTTGATGATAAAGCTTAATAACGTACCATTAACTTATTATTTGCTTATTGTAACACAGCCTTGAAATTCTGTTGAGTTTCAAGTGTTTTGAGGGCTTTGACAGAGGGGTGATCATGTGACTGGCAAGACAGGAAACGAATGTCTTGGCTTTTGAGACGTCACTCTGTGTGGTGTGGTGGAAAAAAGCAGATGTTTGAGTGGAAAGCAGTTTGGAGAGGGGAAAGAGAGGGGAGGCAGGGTTTTCTTAGTCACATGTCCTATTTATCTCTTTGACATGAGGTTTGTCAGGGATATTCAGTTAGGTCTTGACAGAGAAGAAAACCTATCGTCTTCAACTCAGGAGCTTATTCAGCATAAACAGAGAAAGTGAAATTACACATTAACTCTTGGTTAATGACATGATAACTACAGAACCAGAGATTATGTAATGTACTAACATGCATCAGTTGTAAAGGTGAACGGGTAAAGACTTGAAAATGATGATTTTACTGGTGTAAGATTCTGTGTGGTTCCATTGACGGAGGAGTCTTCACTCAACTGGAGATGAAGGAAATGAAGTTGGTTTATGCTGCGATTATCTTCTTGGTGTCTGAAGCATGGAGTCTGGACCAAGGTTTGAACACTTACATGTTTTTTACCACTTGTGGTTTTGCTAAAGTGTATAGATTTTTTTCTCCGTTAAGTTAACCAACAAAAGTAGCAGATGAGATAACAGAACAATTAGATTTTATATTTGTACGAGTACAGATTCATGAAAATTCAGCGTTTACACGTAATTGAATATTTCTTAGTCTTTTACGAAGAAATGTACGGTCCAATGTGTTCAAGTAAATTGAATATAATGCAATTTTTGTGTGTCTTAACCACATATTTTGTTTTTATTTTTATATCTTAGTGATACTAGAACCAGTATTATACCATAAACTGTAAATTTAGATTAGATTTGGGTTATTTTTCTGTTTTACTGTAGCAACACAGATTGAAGTGTGGACGAACAGTGGAAAGAATGGAGGTGGGGTAATACAGACACTGACAGTTCAGCATATGTTCCACAATAGTTGCTAAAAAGGATGCCCTGTCTTTTCTGATTGAATTGGTGACTGCTTGCCTCTGCAGTGAATGTCATGATTTCAGATCAAGCTATGGTATCATGCAGTTTTTCCCCAGTGTGGGGTTTCTGAAAGGTGTTGAACAAGCCATTTCTATACTTAGATATGTACGTGGTAGCAAGATGACATTGCAAAACAAACAACGGGGGGATTCTTACATAGTGTTTTTGTGACATATATATGTACCCTTTACTGTCCATGAACTGTAACTGACAATTTTTTTTTTTTTTGGTGTAAAATTTTACATTGCACTTAATTTGCACTATGTGATTTTCTGCTGTGTATTATAATCAAGTTGCTTCACACTTTAACTAACCAACTAACTCCACTAAATCATTTTACTTGTTTTCCTAATAGTTAAATAGTTCAGAATCTGTCACTAACTACTATTTAGTCTATTTTACTAACTGTTTCCTTACATCCACCTCCAGCTTTCTCAAGAACTAATCAAAGCACCTCTGAAATGAAACTCAACGCTACTTCTTCCTCGTCACCAAACTATGGTAAAATCTTCCCACATTTTTATTCAGCAGATTTGCATTATGAATATGTTGAGTAAAAGAAGATACATGTTGAAATGGGAGGGTGCAGATGGTTGGATATGACTACAGATGAATAAAAATGAAACAAGAGATGGTACTGATGACCTGTTTTTAACCTGAAACAGTGATAGAATATAATGGTTTTAAAGCACATTACATACAGTAATGCCAATATAATTAGTGTTTAAAACAGTAAATGGACAAAAATATTGGGACATATCACATTCACAGCTTATAGGATGTCTTTTTTCATCCCTGTTGATTAGAAATATTATCATAATTAAAATGTTAATGTTAGTTGTTTTCAATAATTATCATGATAAATGTCAAATCAATATTTCTTTTACACTAAAATACTGATTTTACTTCCTGAGTGAGAGTTGAAGAAAATGGACAGTTACTTGTGGTTGAAAATTATAATTAATGTAACAAATATGCAAATATAGAGGTAGAACATCTCAAACCATTATAATGATTTTTTTTTAAATCAATGAAATTAAGTAAAAACCAACTCTGAAGTATGTTATAAGCATGTAAGTATCACTGCCTTAGTAATGACACACCTGAATTAAATATGTCCCAATACTTTTGTCCATGCAATGTTAATTGTCTTGTTAATCTGAGTAATTTTTTGGATGATAATCTTAATTACTAAAGGATATATTGGCTCATGGGACAAATATGGAAATGTTTTTATGTAAGAAGTGTTATTGTCAGTAAAAATCTGAAATTAAAGTAAAATAATGTATTTTAATTTTAGTTCCAACAGTTATGACGAGTATCAAGTTGTATGTTGTAAATTTTTAACTTAGTTTCATGTTTCAAGTTTGATATCTGTCATTAATAATTTTAATCTATCATTTGTCTGTAAATATTCACATCAAATTTAGGTTTTTGTCTTTTGATTCATTTATTTTGAATCAGAAAATAGATATGCTCCAAATATTAGAGATTAGATTAGAGATATTAGATCACGGGTGTCAAACATGTGGCCCGGGGGCCAAATCTGGCCCGCCAAAGGGTCCAGTCCAGCCCGTGGGATTAATTTGTGAAATGTAAAAATTGCACTGAAGATATTAATCATTTTAGTTCAGGTTCCACATACAGACCAATTTAATCTCAAGTGGGTCGGATCAGTAAAATACTATCATAATAACCTATAAATACACACAAATCCAAATGTTTCCCTTCTAAATGTAAACAGTTTTATGTCATTTTACTGTATTTACACTAAAACAAACAATCATTTCACAAAAAAACACGAAAAACCTGAACAAATATGAAAAATTCAAAATATCTTAAGTGTAAGTTTACCAATCTTCTGCCTCTTTATTAAATGTTTTGTGTATTTGTAGATCTACTGTGATCTGTAATTTGTAATTTACATGTGTAAATGATAAACTGAGACATAATATTGTTGAAATTGCACTTAGTTTTCTTAAGAATTTCAGTTTGTTCATGCTATTCACATTGTTTTAAAGGATAGTTGGTAGATGCAAACATTGTCATCGCATAATTTTACTTTTTTCACTCTAAAACATTGAAGCGAATTTGGAGTTGACATTATTTATATATTATTATGTTATTATTTCACTGGTCCGGCCCACTTCAGATCAAATTTGGCTTAAGGAACTGAAATGAGTTTGACACCCCTGTATTAGATAGATTAGCCTAAACATCTCATCACCAATTTTTCAAAAGTAACACAATGATTCTGTCTTTTTTTTTTTTTCCAGTTTTCAAATATTCATCTTTAAAACTTGGGAGAGATGCTAACCTGACATGTGGAGATAAGACATGGACAGAAATGATGTTCGTTATTTGGAAATTACGCTTGAAAAACAAAGACTGTGATATTGCTTTTCACATTGATGGTCAAAATCGAAACACCTGCAACGATGGCAAGTCTCTACAAAACACCTCAGAGGCTCAGTCGTTCCTATTTATCCCAAATTTCTCATTTAGTGATGTTGGCATCTACAAGTGTGAGTCAGTTTTCTCGGGAGGAGCTGAAGCATATTCGATCAACGTGTCTATCACAGGTATGACCTATGTCTCTGGCACCAATTAAAAGGTCAATTCAACAAACTGCCACTCCTAAAAAAAATAAAAAATTAATGGACCCTATCTGACTTAAAAATCTGTTGATATAATATTGAGAAACAATTGAAGGCAAATTAAAAGTACAATAGGATTACCCATATACACGAAAAAAATCCAAATCTTATCAAGTGTATTTTTCTCATTTCTAGACAAAATATCTTATCACACTTAAAATAAGACATAATCACCTAAAGAGTAACTTTTCAGTGAGATATAAGAACTTATTTTTAGACAATAGATCTTGAAAATCTTATTTCAAGAAATCTTACCAAGATAATTTTCACTTGTTCCAGTGACAGATTTTTTTTTTTTTTTTTTTTTTTTTTTTTGCTTAATTCAAGCACAAAAAAAAAAAAATCAAGATTTTTTTTTTTTGCTTGAATTAAGCAAAAAAAAAAAAAAAGAAAAAAAAAATCTTCCAATGCAACAAATGAAAATTATCTTGGTCAGATTTCTTTAAATAAAATTTTCAGGATCTATTGTCTAAAACTAAGTTCTTATATCTCACTGAAGTTACTCTTGAGGTCATTATGTCTCATTTTAAGTACAATGAGATATTTTGACCAGAAATGAGAAAAATACACTTGTCAAGATTTAGATTTTTTACAGTGTAGAACACAGGTGTCAAACATGTGGCCCGGGGGCCAAATCTGGCCCGCCAAAGGTTCCGTTCCAGCCCACAGGATGAAAGTGCAAAAATGAACCTGAACAGTCCAGGTTGTCAAAATCATTTTGGTTCAGGTTCCACATACAGACCAATGGGATCTACAGTAAAAATAACAAAAATAACCAATAAATAATGACAACTACAAATTTTCTTTGTGAAAAAATTATGTGGAAAAAAATTAAGTGAAAAAAATAACATTACACAGTGAAAATAATTACATTTACAAAACTTTTTTTTTTTTTTTTTTACAATAAAATGCAAATAAATACCTAAATAAAAACAAAGCTGAACAACCTGAAATGTGCAACTTGAACAATATTGTGCCTGTTACTAAATGTTTGGTGCATTTATGGATCCACCGTGATCTGTAGTTGTATTAATAATAAGAGATGGAATATTGTAGAAATTGTTCAAATTTTAGTTCCAAATTCCAAAATTTTAACAGTATTCTGTCAGTTACCAAATGTTTATGTAACATTGCGTGTAAATGTACATGTATAAATAATAAGTCGAGGCATATTATTGTTAAAATTGCACTTATTTTTTAGATGAAATTTCTCTTTTTTCAGGTTAGTCACATCTTTTTTTTTTCTAAACTGTAAATATTTTCATAATTTAAATGTTTTTTTTTTGTACTTAAACAAAATGAACAACATGGATTTGTCATTATTTATAAGTTATTAAGTCATTATTTTACTGGTCTGGCCCACTTGAGATCAAATTGGGCTAAATATGGCCCCTGAACCAAAATGAGTTTGACACCCCTGGTGTAGAAGTTAAAACAGAGAAAGCCTGAACACGTACAATAATTAAAGTACAATGATACACATTTGCAATGAAATCATATTATATTTCCTGCTTTTTTTCCTTTTCTCAGTTCCCCCTAAATTATCATCCTGGCTAGATTGGAAGGGAAACAAAATGGTGGCCGTGTGCAAAGCTGAAGGAGGAATACCTGCAGCCAACATCAGCTGGAGTCACACAGGAAACACCTCAACTGTGGAAACCAGGGACAGTTCAGATGGATTTTTTACAGTGGAGAGCAGACTGGAACTACCCACAGACATGCAGACAGAGAATGTGAGCTGTGCTATCAGCCACCTGTCCTGGGAACACGAGGAGAGTTTGATGATAAAAATTGAAAAAGGTTGGCAGAATGGATATCATTTACTAAAAATGATGCTTTTATGCACAATTAGCAAGCAGAGCTAACTTTGTGTTTTATGCTATATCAAGAATATAACTTTAAGTATAAGGACAAGTCTTAATATTAATGCTAAATATTCACTGATAATAAACCTTCATGTTCTTGTGTGTCACAGCAGGTCGTGCATTTTCGTGGGTGCATCTTGCTATTCCCATTAGCATTGCATTTTTCTTGGGATTTTTATTTTTTGGACAAAAGAAACTTGTCAAGTTGAGGTAAGACGTTCCATTCAAAAACAATAATAATAAAAACTGTACCCTGTAACCTTGAGTTTTTTGTTCAGTGATTCACCTTATGTGTATTTGTTTCTTTTACTAGAAGAGGCCAGGAGTCCGTTGTCTCGTCATCCAAATCTCCACAGGTAGGTAGACTTTTAACATAAACTACACATTTATGGCACATCAGCACTTTTTTATTCATGACACTTTTCTGATTTTCTCAGACAGACGATGTGGAGGAAGTTGAGCCCTATGCGAGCTACGTTCAACGTGTGAACTCTATCTATAATTCATCTCTAGATATGTTCACATAAAAATGTTGCACATGCATCACATTTGCAACTAAATGCAATTTCCCTTAAATGGGAAAGCGAAAGCTGCTGAAAGTGAGAAATGATGAAACTGTTGCGAGAATGAAGAGAGAGTCAAACACTCTTTGACGGAGCTTGACTGATGCAATAGAGGATGTACCGAATGTACACAGAGGCTCATAATACAACAACATACAGTCTACTGGTGTGTGTGTGTGAGGTTCATGGACAATATTAACTACTGATGTAACAACTGGTTCCAGGCACAACAAACACTGGAACTCACATGTATTGTAGCTTATTTTAGCATTGATCCAGCTGATGTCATCATGTCTATGTGTGTGCTGATGTCAGCATATCAATTGCCTCTATATATGTGCCAAGTTTGAAGTAAATTGAAACAAAATTGATGTTTTTATAGACATTTGAAATTTCGCCCATTATAAGTAAAAGGGAGAAAAAAAAGATTTAAAAAAATTGAGAACTTTGACCTGCTTTTCCCAAAATTTAATGGCATCTATTCTGGGTCACTTGCAATCTATAAACCCAATTTGGTATGAATTCAATTAATAGGTTTGGTATTACAGACATTTGAAATTTCACCCATTATTAGCAAATGGGAGAAAAAAAAAGATTTTAAAAATTCATAAAAAAATTTGGACTTTGACCCACTTTTCCCAAAATGTAATCAGATCTATTCTTGGTCACTGGCAATCTATAAAACAAATTTGGTATGAATTCAACCAATAGTTTTGCTGCTAGAGTGTTAAAAAACAAAGAAACCAAAAAATCGAACCAAAAACAATACCCCTTTCCCACCCTTCGCTGGGTGGGGTAATTAACCGAAGCAGAAGAGCAGAATGTGTATTAACAGAAATGCCCCAAGTCTTGTTGTATTCATCACAGTAAAGACACTGCAAAGAGAACACTGATGTAATTCAAGGTCAAACTGCGGCAAAGTGTTCATATCACAGTATGTAACTGTGTGACCTTTTTTGTCGAAAAAAATAAACACACTAAAAAATAGTGTATAAAAGCAGTAAAAACTTGAAGCACTCGGAGAGCGCAGACCTCCGCAAAGGCAGATCAGTGCCCCAGATTTGGATGAAAATTTCAGGAAATGTTGATACTGGCACAAGGAACAAATGATTAAATTCTGCGCTGTCTTTTCTAGAAAAGCACTTGGAGAGCGCAGACCTCCGCCAAGGCATATCAGTGGGCCCCCGTGATCCCCCACCCCCGATCACCACCGAAATTTAATCATTTGTTCCTTGTGCCAGTATCAGTATTTCCTGAAATTTTCATTGAAATCCGTCCTTAACTTTTTGAGTTATCTTGCACACAGACAAACCAAAAGCATAACCTCCTTGGTGGAGGTTATGAGATGTGAAAATGTGTCATGGTCAAAGTTGCAGTTCTGAATACAGTTTCATATGTGTCACTAGTTTCATCACCTTGACTCAAATTCTCCTAGCCTATCATATTGGTAGTGGTTTTACATATTCATATATCAGGCCTCATGCATGAACACATTTGTTCCAGATGCATGTGCTTCGGGAAAACTTGCCACATTCACTTTTTAAATTTATTTCAGAATTTTCTTTCTTGCATGATTACAGTTTGCCTGGGCCTGTTGTAGATATTTTGTATTATTTTATATTGTGTTTTACTAAATTATTGTATATTTCATTTTGCCGTTGCACTTAATTTTTTGTCATGATGTTTGATGTTTGCTTGTATTTACTATGTTGATGTTGATGATACAAGCAAAAGTTTAGATAAGAATGAAGAATGTTTATGTATGGGGACAATTATATTTCCATAGTACAGTATATGAATGTTTCACCTTTTTCACCTGTTGATGTTGATGATGATGGATATGCACAGTTTATACAAAGAATGTGACTTTTCCACGCTTTGACAGTTTCTCTTGAACTTCATTGGGGGTGTAAGATGGAAAATGGAAAAAGGGCCTGTTCTGCCATCTACTGGTAGGAAGCTGTAGATAAACATTAAATGAATTTTCTATATTGACATATAGGATGTTGTCTAGTTCTGGGTAAATGTTGATATCACTAAGTCATAACATTAAAAGGCTCTGCAAAAAAACAAAAAAAAAAACCCTGAGAGGAGGCAGTGTTTCATAGTGAAAAACAGAAACCTTTATTAACCTCTACCGTCAGATTGTTCATTTATAGAAACACAGTTTTTGCTGCCTGACTGAGTTTGGAGAATGCGTCCTTGAAAACCCATTTGCAAGAAATTTATAGAACAAAAATCAGTTCACAAACACCTAAAAGCAGTCAACTCAGTGAAGATTTAATCAGTCATTAAATAAAAAAAAATGAACAAAATGAAAAAACTCACTAAATGTATCTGTATGTATCTTATCAGAACAGGGGGAAAAAAAATTACAAAACAAATAAATACTAATGTAAAGTTATGATTTGATGAGACAATTTCAAAAACACTAAGATGTGACTGAATTATATGCAATGAGTTACAGTTTTATTATATCTTTATACCACAAAAAAAGTGTTCTAATCATTTTCCTGCATCATCCATTAATATGCATTTATTTATTTATCTTTTATGTCTGGATTTTACACTTGTCATGTGTTCTGAGCACATTATATGAAAACATACCATGGATTTTCAGATATACAAGAATATCAGGTAGAAATATACATATTATTCTGAAGTCAGCTTCTGTTTGTAAAGAGGTCACATAAGAGTTTACATGTTCTCCAGGACGAGCTTGAGGTTACCTCTGACGTAGAGGGAGACTTCTCTGTATGTTTCCACACCCAGCTGCTGTCACTTTGTTGCTTGATGTTGTTTTTTTTTTTCTTCTGTTTCCTTTTCGAACATCAAAATTCGCTGCGTAGTTCAACTCGAAACTTCACAGTTCAGCTGCGAAGTGCTGCTTCAGAACATGATGTGCTCTGTCGTTTCTGATGAGATCTACCAGTTTTACTTCTTGAAAGAGCCCACCGTGTTGTTGCTAGTTCATGAGAACATAATCGTCTGCGTTGTCCTCTTTAGATGAACTGTCAGATTCACACTCCGGTTGAAGAGCTGCTGGGACATTAACTGTAGCGTAGTCACAGTCGTCATCAGTTGTAGCTCTGGGTTTTGATGCTTTGGTGTTACTGTGGTCAATAGAGGCGTACATTACATCCTCGTTAGGCTGTCATGAGATAACACATAGTCTGAGATAGGCCTTCTGTTATACAAACTCTAAATTTGCATGCCACTGAAGTCAACACATTTTCTTGTTTGTTTTATGTGGTTAGTTTCCCTGACTTCCTATTATAAACAACAAGGGCTTCATACAACTGTTCATCCAGTATGTAAATCTAATAATGAAGCACATTTGACTGGGCTATGTTAAAAATAAATGTGTGCACCATAATGACTAAAACTGGTACTGATAACTAAGAAGGGTCACAAAAACAGACGTTGATGTGGGCAGGTCTACCTTATTATCATCTGATGCAGACTCCCCTGAAAGAACAAAGACAATATATTAATTTAAACATGACTGCATGTGGTTAATATATAAGTTAATCATTCTGAATCATGCCATTGTATTACCTGTCGTTTTCTTCTTTATCCTGACAACACAACAAATAGGGATGGACTCAATCATTACAATTAAATAAACGGCATTCACACCTAAACTTAAAACTTCGAAACTATAAAAACTGAAATCTAGTGTGTAACTGCGTCAGTACACAAAACTTCACGTTTCACAACAGCTTTTCTCTGTAACTTGATGTGTTTCCTTGACAGCTTAACACATGAAAACGTATGCCGCAACAGGAAGCCCTTTACAGAAGCCTGCAGTCCTCATCTGTCCATAACCAGCTATCTCTGACTGTAACTGTGCATGCTTCTATGCTAACATGTCAATATCTCAGATCATGCTAGGAAAAACACACACTGCATTCACTATACCACAGCTACATGAAATATTACATATTTGACTGATCTTTATCAATGACTGTGCATTTTTTCCACTAACCACTATTTCCTTACAGAAGCTGAATGCAACAGCAGATTGCAACAGGGTCAGAATGCAACAGTGTTAGACTGTTATAATCCTGTACGACTGTTTACTGATGTCTTTTTTTTTTTTTACATAACAGACCAACTATTATTTTTAATGAGCTTTTATATATACGGTATGTGACTTTGAAATGTTAAAAATGTTTCTGCCTCATATGAAAGTAGATTGACATATTTAACGTGTGTGTATTTATGGACAATCACTTACCCTGAAGTACAGCTTCCCATGATGTGCTGGTAGGATCTAGGTGTCTACACTGGATGTTTTGAGCCTGACACTGTAGAAAATACTGATCTCTCCGTTGCAACATGTAAAAAAGTAGAAGAGAGAGAGAGAGAGAGAGAGAGAGAGAGAGAGAGAGAGAGAGAGAGAGAGAGAGAGAGGTGGGCAACCATGAGAGAAGACAAATACATCTGCATACTTGTGTGATACTTTAATTTCCTGTGCACTGTGGTTTGTAATTACACACCGATATACACATTCAATACACAACCACATAAACACATAGAAAAACACCCCATAGTGAGTAATAAATGAATACTGAAATGAAGCATCAGTTAATATGAATGACAAAAATACACAACACTTCGACCACTGGATTATTCATAACTGCTTAGACTTTGGTCTAAAGTTTTAAAAGGAGTGGTTTTTTTTGTTTGGTTTTTTTTTTTAGATTTCCTGTTGTAAATGTAAACGGTAGATGCAATGTAAAAAAAAGCAAGTCACAGTACAAACCACATAAGTAGATCTGGGTGAGCACTGACTTTTTAGTGTTTGCTACTGCACCTCAACCACCTCATTTGCATGATTGTGCAAAGTGTTGATGAAGAATATGAGGAAGTTAGTGTTATTTTTACTTAGTTTGAAGTTGTTGTTTTTTGTTTTTTGTTTTTTTTTCCCTGAAACAATGTCCTTGTGTGTTATGAAAAACACAAGCTTATGCTCAGAATGATCACTCAGACAAAATAAAAAAAAAGCCATGTAATTATTTAGTAAAGGGTGATATTTGGAAAAAACAAACAAAAAAAAGATTATTTCATCTTCCAAATAATAGAAGCATTTTAAAACCACTGACACTACACTGTAGATTTAAGGGAGGAAAATACATAATATATCTTTTTTTGATCAAGATCTTTTATTGAAGTTTTCTCCATATAATACAAGTGCAGAGCTGAATGGTCATTAAAGAAATCTTAAGTAAGCATGAGTGTAAATTAAACGCAGCTAGCACCATAGAAAAACAAAAAAACAAACAAAAAAAAAAAAAACAAAAAAAAAAAAAAGCAAAGCAGAGCAGAGCAAGGAACAAACTACATAAAATTATCCCTCCTCAGTCATTGCCAGTGCACTAGAAATAATAAGGGGTCACTATCATGACAAAAACCGGCGCTAGGAGGTAGTATGGAGTAAGCAGCATTGTTAAACTGCACTTAAAAGTCAAGCATTTACAGGGTGTTTTTAGGAAGGGACCCCACACTTTCTGGAATTCCCCATTTGATTGCTGAAGTGAGTATCTAATTTTCTCCAGTCTTAAGCAAGACATAATGTCTTCTGACCACTGTGCATGAGTTGGGGGGAATACATAAAATGTTTTAGACACTAGATGGTGCTGTTGGAGTAGTTAGGGACAGATTCCATCCCCCAGAAGATCATGACTGCTTTGACAACTTTACTGGTGTGCCTCATTCCTAGTGGGAACACATAATGCTATAATATAGCCAACCCCACTCTACTCCTATGACAAAAAACTATGTGCTGGGTATTTTTGGTTTATTTGGAAAAGGTCTGAATTGAGCTGCATTTAAGGCCTTTTTTGGCTTCTTGTTATTCAGACTTTGGCTGGTTTTCCGTCATCTGCAGGAAAACACAGATTGGATAAGGGAAACAAGCAGGCCTCTTATTATTTCATAGAGGTGATAAAAAACATTCATGCAGCCTCAATTGTACACAGCTGACCAGCAAAGCATGTAGATATAAAAATAGTACAGATTTAACACAATTGTTCATTTAGGATGGGCGTAATTTCCTTTATTTGATTCATACTTGTTTCAATCATGATTTTCAGAGGATTAGCTAAGGTGTTTGTATTTATTTTGACCAGAAGAGACAGAGTGACTGAACAAACTCCAACTACTAGGGCTTTATGACTGTGAAAGAATCACATTTATGTAAAGAAATATTTCTGTTAACTGTAATAATTCAAGTTTTAAAGGTGATACACAATTTGTATGTGTTTGTACAAAGAGGGAACATTTGGAGGTATGAATACACCAGTGCATGATGGTCTCAGAATGTAGGTGGGAGGACAGGAAGTGGTGAGTTTGTCACAAGAGAAGCCAACAGCACACACTACAGCATTTGATTGAAGGTTCCAGGTTATGAACATGTCAAACCTGAGTGATACCTTGATGCACAGCTTTTTACTGATATTTACCTTGTGTACAATTAGTGGCATCCATGGAAAAGGTCAAGGTAAGCCTTCATATTCTGATTTGGCACTGGAGTTTCATAATGATATTGATTGATAAAATATGATATGTCTTCAGTATTTATTGTAGTGATAAGAATGATTTTTGTTTTGTTATATGTTAACCCTTTAACCCCTGAGACATTATTTCAATGACACATGCTGCTGTGAATTTGTGTCAGTTTCAGTGTCATAAAAGCTGCTGTGGGAATGTGCTTCTTCAGTGGTTTTGCTTTACTGTGTGTTTTATATGGTGGCCCCAAAGGGCAAACCACAACAACAAATTGCAAAGCGTACAAGAAAAAGAAAGGCACACAAGAAAAAAAAGTACAAGAGAATGAAACTCACGCAAACAAACAAACAAACAAAAAAAAACACACAAGAAAAAGAAAATCACACAAACAAGAAAAAAACACACACAAGGAAAAAAAATTACACAAATAAGAAAAAAAATCCACTCAGCATCCAGATCCTGGTCGCGGCAGGTACCTATCTTTTCTGGTAGCACCTTTTTCTTGTTTGTATGATTTCCTTTTTCTTGTGTATGTTTTTTTTTTTTTTTTTTTACTTCCGCCAAGGAGGTTATGTTTTGGCCGGCATTGGTTCATTTGTCTGTCTGTCCGTGTGCAAGATAACTCAAAAAGTTATGAACAGATTTGGATGAAAATTTCCAGAAATGTTGATACTGGCACAAGGAACAAATGATTAAATTTTGGTGGTGATCGTGGGGGGGGGGACACTGATCTGCCTTTGTGGTGGTCTGCGCTCTCCGAGTGCTTTTCTAGTTTTCTTGTGTGACTTTCTTTTCCTTTTTCCTGTGTGCTTTGCAATTAATCCTTGTGGTTTGCCCAACAGGGCCACCATAGTTTTAGGTGTCAAAATAGTAGAATAATAGAATAGGAATAATAGAAAAAGACAGAGAGGAATTGAAGTTTTACAGGTTTTTACTAAATAAGGCACGTCAATAAGAGATTTAGGATGTTGAACATGAACTGTGAACTGGAACACACTGAACAACAACATGTATTTGAATTTTGGCCCAGCATTTTTTATTTTGGGGCTCTTTTTTTTTTTTTCTAAATCAGTCCAGCTGTTTATTGACACCTGGTTGAACTCCAAACAGCTACACGGTCAAAACTTTGTAAAAACACAGTAAAAAAAAAAAAAAAGGAAAATCATGACACCACTGCAAACAACAGCAAAAACAAACAAACAAACAAACAAACAAACAAACAAAAACACGACAAGAAAAATGGAAAATAGTATCCAAAACAAAACCAAAAAAAAGCCCCCAAAAAAGCTGAAACCTTCTATTTCTATTGCAAGTCAGTGTCACTCAATGCTCTGTGTCACCCCCACCCCTATTACAAAGGCACTGGGGGGTGCACTGAGCATGCTCACATGTCTATGGAAAGAACAAGGTCTATTCTATCAGCACGTCTTGAATTTTTTTCTATTGAGCAAATGGTTGAATTTTTATGAATATTTAAAATAAATCGTACTCGTGGAAGAAGTACCACAGACATGTCAGGGGTTAAAGGGTTGTCAGTCGGTAAGAAGACAGTTTAGCCCTTCAGCACCAAAGTCGCAATATTACAACAAACAACATTAATGAATGAAACAGACAGCTCTTGCAAATGAGGTAAAAATTGAATATTTATAAAAACAAAATGAAAAAAAAAAAAACAACTAAAAACTATGTCACCTAAAGGGTTATAATGACATGAATAAATGTATAAAGGACAATAACTTTTGACTGTTTTTATTTTAGGCTTGATTCCTTCATGTGAAGTTGAGGTGATTTTGCGATGGGGCTTAACGTGTGAAACTGCGCCACAACAAACTCTGACAGTCGACTGTCCTGTCAAACACTGTGGAGAACCTCATCAAGTCGCCTGGTGTAAATTACTAGAGACATACGCCTGCGAGGAGATGAACAACACAGAGGACATAGAAATAACCCAGCGTGATGAAAATGATCAGAGGAATTCAGTCTCACATTTGACATTCAGAAGGATTTCCCTGCATGATGACGGCCTGTACAGATGTGGACCTAAACTACACAAAAATATGTTGTTGGGACACATCATCAATGTCTCTGTTTCTGGTGAGACTTTCTCCTCTTTCCAGGAAATAACATGTTAATTACATTTTCAGTCTGTTATAAATATATATGTTATCTTTCAATGTGCAGACCACCACCACGGAGATGTGAATTGTGTATTTAATACTGGTAGGACTTCATGTTTTGAATAAAAATTAACACAGATTTAAATTTATGCCGCCTATGACTAAATCAAGTAATTTTTCTTCTTTGTTCCAGTAAAAATATCAAATCCTGTTCCTGATGAATCTGTGGAATATGAGCCGTACTTCTTCATTTGTCTTAGTGTAGTTGTGCTGGTCTTTACATTGACGGCGATCGTCTTCCTGGGGTCTAACGGCTGGAAACGTAAGAGCGTGAAACTATAGTCTGAGCTTGAATTAGTGCAATAAACAGATATTTTAACCCTTTATAGGGCACTCACAGGAATACTCTGAAATTCAAAATTTCAACCTTCATACGGTGGCCCCGAAGGGCAAAACCACAGTAACGAATTGCAAAGCGTACAAGGAAAAGAAAGGCATACAAGAGGAAAAACACAAGAAAATGAAAATCACACATAAAAAAACCACACACACAAGAAAAAGAAGATCACGCAAACAAAAAAAACACACACACAAGAAAAAGAAAATCATGCACACAAGAGAAAAAACACAGAAGAAAAAGAAAATCACACAAACAAGAAAAAAAAAAAAACACAAGAAAAAGAAAATCACGTAAACAAGAAAAAAACACACACAAGAAAGAAAAATTACACAAATAAGGAAAAAATCCAATCAGCATCCAGATCCTGGTCATGGCAGGTACCTACCCTTTCTGGCAACACCTTTTTCTTGTTTGTGTGATTTTCTTTTTCTTGTGTATGTTTTTTTTTTTCTTGTGTGACTTTCTTTTGCAGTTAGTCCTTGTGGTTTGCCCTTCAGGGCCACCATAGTTTTAGGTGTCAAAACGGGGTGGAATAATAGAAAAAGACAGAGAGGAATCGAAGTTTTACAGGTTTTTACTAAATAAGTCATATAAATAAGAGATTTAGGATGTTGAACAACAACTGTGAACTGGAACATGCTGAACAACAACACATATTTGAATTTTGAGCCAGTAGTTTTTATTTTGGGACTCTTTGTTTTTTCTAAATCAGTCCAGGTGCTTATTGACACCTGGTTGAACTCCAAACAGTTACATAGTCAAAACTATGTAAAAACACAGTAAAAAAAAAAAAAAAAAATAGAGGAAAATCATGACAACACAGCAAACAACAGCAAAAACAAACAAACAAACAAACAAAAAAATTCTGAAATTCAAAATTTCAGCCTTAGTGTGTTATTGGAGGACCTTACAAGACTTTATTACTTCTGCGAAAATGTTCAAAATTTTCATTGCTATATCAAAAATCAAGGTCTTTGAAGTTGCCATATTTGGTTCTTTACCCATAGGTGGCAAAAAAAAAAAAAAATAATAATAATAATGATAATTTCAAAAAAACTAATTCAAGAATTGAATATTAAAAAATACAAGAAAAACACATGTAAAGTGAAAGGAAAGTGTATTTGAGAACATTAGAACATCATTTTTTAGAGCATTACAACATAAGTGCTGATCCAGACCCCTGTCCACATCCACATTCTCCCTTTGAACATCATTCCTTACATTAGTACCATTACTTCATGGTACCTAACAAAGCAGGTACACTCACTGTTCATGCAGAGGTGGACCTTCCAGACCCTGTAGACCATACTGGACCTGAAATTATTGACTCACTGTCCTCACTATAACTGTTGCTGTCACTGTCTTAAAAATAATCCCTTGCCTGATGAAGGGTTAAGCTTAACCGCTGTTGAATTTCTTCTTCTTCTTCTTCTTTTTTTTTTTTTTACAGGAATACAGAGCTACAACCTGAAAAAGGGACAGGTAAAGTGAAACTGTTGCTTACATGACCCACATGTTTTAAAGCAGGGATTTTTACCCCGGCCCCCACAGGGGAGGCAAGTGGTATTCTTTTTGGTTTGGTTTGTTTGTTTCTTTGTTAGTCAGTTAGTTAGTTTGTTTGTTAACACTCTGGCAGCAAAACTATTGGTTAAATTCATACCAAATGTGGTTTATAGATTGCTAGTGACCCAGAATAGATCTCATTACAATCTGGGAACAGTAGGTTAAAGTTCAAGTTTGTTATGAATTTAATTTTTTTTTTTTCCCCATTTCACTCATAATGGGCGATAATTCAAATGTCTCTAGCAGCAAAACTATTGGTTGAATATATACCAAATTTGGTTTACAGATTGCCAGTGACCCAGAAGAGATGTGGTTATATTTTGGGAAACATAGGTCAAAGTCTAAATTTTTGATGATTTTTTTTTTTTTTTTTAATCTTTTTTTTTTCCCCATTTACTTATAATGGGCGAAATCTCACATGTCTATAGCAGCAAAACTCTTGGTTGAATTCATACCAAATTTGGTTTATAAATTTCCTAGTGACCCACAATAGATGTTGTTACATTTTGGGAAAAGTTAGTCAAAGTTCTAAGTTTTTATGAATTTAAGTTTTTTTTCTCCCATTTACTTATAATGGGCGAAATTTCAAATGTCTATAAAAACATCTATTTTGTTTCAATTTACTTCAGACTTGCCACATATATAGAGGCAATTGATATGCTGACATCAACACACGCATAGACATGATGACATCAGCTGGATTGATGCCAAAATAAACTAAAATACATGTGAGGGGTGGGGTTTGTTGTGCCTGGAACCACTTGTTCTTATTTAGTCCTGTTTTTGTGTCCTAATCTTACAGGAAATGTCCACCCACATGATACCTGGCCTCCCCAGCGGGAACACTTCTGTCCTAGCCAGCCACCTTTCCATTGTCAATGACATCTACTCTCAAAGTACGCCAGAAATGCTCTCATCACTGCCATCCCAGAGGGCTGTTAGGGGTCAGCCTGGGGCAAACACAGCGGGGACGAGCCAAGTTTCAGATCATACAGGGTACGCTGTCATCAATCCAAAACAGTCTGGGATACCTGCCACAGGCACTGTCATCTGTGTTTCAAACCTCTCTGACTCTCCGTAGACAGGTGAAAACATGGATGGAAACATTTATGCAAGTGTGTGTAGGTGTGATGTGTGTGAAGACGAGGGCTAAGCAGTCAACCGCATCTCAGTCAGTGTGAATAGAAACAGCTTGAGGTGACACGCAGTACATCGTGTCAACTTTAATTAAACTGTCCACAGCAGTGCATTCACTCACACCGCACTACAGTACAGGAAATGCTTGTGTCTGTCTTGATAACTGTTTTTTTTTTCCTCCTCTTAACGTGACTTGGAAGGATTATTCCATTTTATAAAACTGTGTGTGCTAAAGCTTTGACATATTTTTACCATAACTAGTAATTTGGTGCATATGTACTCGCAAGATATTTTTTTAATAATTCTGTGTCTGAGTTGTTGCCATGAGGACTTATTTTTTTATTACATGTTGTATTCAGATGTCCTAGAAAGGATTTTTTTTGCTTTTTGCCTTTGACGGTGACTGGATTTTGTGCTTTGATTTTGTAATAAATGGCTGCGAGAACATCTTCAAACAGAGAAATGACAGGATAAGAAAACACACACATGGTACTAGTCTATACTGTAAAAACTGAAACTGGAAAGAATATCTACTCAATAAGTGAAATAAAAATATTCACTCTAATAACATAGAATAAAGCTAGTTTTAACACATTATGAATTGAACATTTATTGATAAAATTTTCACGATAAGACTAGACTTTAACCCATAAAGACCCAGTGTTGTTTTTGTGGCAGTTCCCAAATGATTTTTCCTCTCTATTTAACCTTTCTTTAACCTCCTAAGACCCAGCTATGGGTTTTCTGTCCACATTTGTGGACAAGAGTTTCACAACTTTATGCAAAAAAAAAAAAAAAAAAAGAAAAGAAAACTGTCCACCACAAAGGACATTCCATAAAAATTTTAAAAACTGCATCTGAAAAAACTGTTGCATCATGATGTTTCCAATATAGGCACTTATTTAATAAAAAAACAAAAAAGCTTGTAATTTGCTGACATTTCCTGGGTCTCAGGAGGTTAAGTGATTTATCACCATATTATACTCTGTATTTTGCTTTTATCCATTGAAAATCATGTATTTTTGTGAATTTAATTCACTGATCATGCAGATGTTTGAAAATTAAAGATTAAAGTTGAGGGTTATTATGTCAGAAACAGAGAAAATTGAAGAAAAAATGACTTTTTCATCAAAATATTTCATTAGCTGAACATGAACCCGGTGTTTCCATTCACTGTCATTGATCCAACTCCATGGGTTTTACTGGTGAATCAGTGTTGTAGAAGATGGCAGTGTTTCCACTGTAAATATCTGCTTCTGAATGTCCAAATGGGTCATATCTGATGAACATGAAAAGATGAATAATTGCATTTTACACCAATTATTTACATGGCTTGATAGGATTAGTGGATCAGAAGTTATTAAACATCTTTATGGGTTAATAATGAAAGAGACCAAAAAAACCCCAATCATTTTATGGTCACTAATTTTGTTACCTGACTTTTGCGTGATTCCAAACGTTCCTTGATTTTGATGCTCTTTTGTTTTTAATAGTATTGAGAAGTAAATAAAGTTTGGTGGAAATTCTGTAGTTAAAAGTTTTTGCTGTAAAAAAAAAAAAATCAAGTGCATGGTTTCCATAAAGTCATTTTTTTGTGAAATCGCCATTGTATTCATATTGAATAGATGTAAATTTCTATTAAAATGCATTAAAATGCTTTCAATAAATCAAACTATATATTTTTTCTAGAGTTTTAGTAATATGTATTTTAAATCTATTGTAGATACTGTGGATTGGTTTTGAAAGTTTTGACAAGTATTTAATACGTTTTTTTCTGAAATTAATGCTGTAATATTTGATATTTTTAGTGTCATTTGGGGAAATTTTCTTAATTAACTCTCAGGATTTTGTAACCTCAGTGATCTGACAGGAATTTCTACTTCCTTTTTTGGCCAGTTATAGGTGTTTTTCAGAGCCATCAGGGTTTAAATATGTGATTAATAACTGATCACTGTTAAGATTCAGTCAGATTTCTCCATTTCTCAGCCACGTTTCTTTTATAAAAGTACCTTATATTGTCCACATCAGCATTAAACAGCCTCAGTTCATCTGTATTTTAATCTTTAGATTTGCACAAGAGCTTTTTCGCCCCCTAATTACAAATACCTGCAGCTTTAATTTGGTTAAGTAAAAAACAAAAAAAACCATGACATTAAATCTGATATGTATTTGATAAAAGTACATTTTAATTAATATTCTTAAACTTTAAATCTACTGAATAATTTCATGTGTCATTGTTTCCATCATGTTTTGTGTAACCAGTGTTAGTGTGGTGATTATTTTCACACAGTTTAGTGACACATATAGTCTGGTTTTGTGTTCCACTGCCCCCTCAGGAAATGCAGCCCCTGGGAGAAGTCGTCAGCGTGCATTAGCGTGAACATACAGGAAGTTAAAGAACAGATCGGAGACTTTCTGCCTCTGACATAATATGCGGTGGTGGATGCATCGCCTTTACTGAACCACACATGGTTTAGATTTTACCATTGACAGTTGACCTTTCATCTGTGTTCTTGAAGGAATTGTTCACATTTTCATTAGTAAAAAGAACACAAAGATTATAAAGATCAGATAAAGCTTTCTAAAGGAAGACACTATCCTATAAAACTTCTTTTTTCTTTCTTTTGCATCCTTCTATATGAGATCATCAGGGAAACACAGAGACAGAATCATGTACAAAATAGATAACATTAATTTCATCAATTCCCACTGGTGAAGCATTACATTAACTCTGGCTGAACTGAGCTGAATGTACATTTTTTCATCAACATACTGTGGAAAAACAGTGGTTACTAAGTTTAACCCTTTCATGCATACTGGTCACTACAGTGGACAGCTATTCTCCAGCTGTTCTTTTGTATATTCATGGGTTTTGTTGTCTTAGTTGCATATGCAGTGGACACTTATGGATCTCATACACTGCAATTTATACCATTACTGTAACTTTGCAGTTCTTGATAAACCTGATTTGCAGTAATGTTTTAGTGTAAATCAATTGCTAATTTTGATTGATTGATTGAAATATTTATTTCGAACATGTAGACAGTGAAATCAATCAAAAATCAACCAACAAAATATAAGTACTGGTACATAAAAGGCTGATAAGTAAACAAAAAAAAATAAAATAAAATAAAAATAAAAATAAAAATAAAAATAAAAATAAATAAATTAATAATAATAATAATAATAATAATAATAATAATAATAATAATAAATGAAATAAAAATTATGCATGCTCGAAAACGAGTAGGAAGAAGTAAAAACATATATACTCCTACCCCCAATCTCTCTCTAATTGTTATCAGACTCTAATTTAAAAGTTTTCTTAATCAAAAAGGTTGTTCTTTTTGTATATTATGTGTGAAGTGAGTGATAACTAGCATTAAAGTATGTTAAAATGTTAGAAAACATCAGATTAGCAGCATGAAAAATGTTTTTATTTGATAGTTTTCACACAGTATGTCACTTTCTGATGATGGGTTTTGAATGCATGTTTCTTTGCTTCAAAAATTAAACACATGGTGTCCAGCTGAGTGGACATTTTTGTAACTCCATGAGAAATAGGTTGATGAAAAAAATTTCAATCCTGTTGCTTTTATTTCATGTCTAAAGAGGTATAAAAACACTCAGGAAAAAAATCTCGACTAAGGTTCTCATAATTCATGCATGAAAGGGTTAAAGAATATGGACATATCTTTTTAGTGAAGGTTGTGAATAACGTGAACAAAAACAAGCCCAAAAAGGGAGGAGGAATAAAAAATAATAAGGATTTTTACCTTCTGTTCTTTCTACTAATCTGTCAAATGCAGTTGGGTTTATTAATCTGGTTTTGAGAAGTGAGCAGAGTTTGTCTGAAGACTGCATGAGATGAATGTGTGGAGAAAAAAAAAGCAAAACACAAGCAAGCACCCAGAGGAAAGTTTTTGTACGACCACTGAGGTGAACCAAAGCTGTGCATTTCCATTGTGACACCTGTGACAGATGTATGAACCCACTCTGCTTTTGCTAAAACATGGCCTGTGAAACATCTCTTTCTCTTTCTAACACACACACACACACACACACACACACACACACACACACATCCAGTGATAGGGTACTTTTTTTTCTGTTGGGGTGGACAAAGCCTCAGTTCAGACTGTAAAAGAAACTGAGACTGCGGAGGCTTGTGCGAAGGCAGCTTCAACAGGCACGATTATATGAAGCCTGATGTCACTGAGTGTGCACAGACTGACGAGATTCACATGAGCGCTGACAGCTCCAAAATCTGCTATAAATAACTTTTAGGACTATTTCCCAGGGGAAGAATCGATCACTTGTGATTTATGGGGCAAAAAATATTCTTAAACTTGAGAGGTATGTTTCATTTTACAGGGAATGCAACTCAAATGTAAATAACAAATAGTTTGAAAAGTAATAACACAGTAACATTTTCTGTTACAGTTTAGTTTAACCCTTTCATGCATGAATTATGAGAACCTTAATCAAGATTTTTTTCCTGAGTGTTTTTATTCCTCTCTAGGCATGAAAAAAAAAAAAAAAAACAATGTGATTTTTTTTTTTTAGTGAACCTATTTTCCATAGCACTACAAAAATGTCCACTCAGCTGAACACCGTTCGTTTAAAGCAAAGAAACATGCATTTACTGACATACTGTGTGACAAATATGAAATAAAAGCATTTTAAACCTCCTGAGACCCAGCAATGCATTTTTGTCCTCTGTAGGGGACAAAAGTTTGACAATTTTGCTTAAAAAAAAATGCTGTCCATTGTAAAGGGCATTCCATTAAAAAAAAAAAAATAAATAAAAATAATTTTAAAAAATGTCTCGGGGAAAAAAAAACACACAAAAAAAACCTGTTGCATTATGCAGTTTCCAATCAAGGCAGTTGTTTAATGGAAAAAAGCTAAAATTTTCACTTTCCTGGGTCTCAGGAAGTTAATGCTGCTAATCTGATGTTTTCTCACATTTTAACATACTGTAATACTAGTTATTACTCACTCAGATAATATGAAAAAAAAAACCCTGTTAATTACAGTCTAATAACACTTAACAGTTGATTTAGATAAAAGAACAGCAATGTTACAGTAATGGTATGAATGTCAGTGTATGGGATGATGGATAAGTGTCCAGTGTGTTGGCTGATATGGAACTAAAACAACAAAGCCCATGAATATACAAGAGAACAGCTGGAGAATAACTGTCCACTGTAGTGACCACTATGCATGAAAGGGTTAATTTGAGTGTTTTTAGGGGCTGAATGTTCACTCATACTGTAATGCAAAATCTCAAACCATATTCTCCTGTTCACTCACACATGTGGACTCACCTGGTTTACATTTTATACAAGTTTAAGCTGCTATTTTATGTCTTGTTCCGTTACCATAGAGACTGCAGATGAAAAGGAGTTTTTTTTACTAATTCTGGCATATTTATATGGGTGTATTTTTTATACTAGTTAAGAAGAAAAAAGGTATCCCACATACTTTCCATTCAACTTGCATGGACAGTGTGCGGGATACCTTTTTTCTTCTTCAGTCGTACCTCATGCTCCTACGCACCTGTCCCTTGAAGACGTTTTAGGTGTGCACCAGCCTCCATACTTTGTATTTTTTATACAACAATGTTCATAAATATGCACAATCCCTATTAACTCTTTCATGCATAGTGGTCACTACAGTGGACAGTTATTCTCTTGTATATTCATGGATTTTGTTGTTTTAGTTCTATATAAGCCAACACAGTGGAAGCTCACACCGCAAAATCTAACTCTGACCAAGTGTATTTTTCTCATTTCTAATCCAAATATCTCATCACACTTAAAATAAGACATAATCACCTAAAGAGTAACTTTTCAGTGAGATATAAGAACTGATTTTTTGACAATAGATCTGCAAAATCTGATTTCAAGAAATCTTACCAAGATAATTTTCACTTGTTCCATTGGTAGATTTTTTTTTGCTTGAATTAAGAAAAAAAAATGTTACTCTATAGGTGATTATGTCTTATTTTAAGTGTGATGAGATATTTTGACTAGAAATGAGGAAAAATACACTTGGTAAGATTTAGATTTTTGCAGTGCATGCACCATCCCACACACTGGAATTCATACCGTTACTGTAACTTTGCTGTTCTTGATAAACCAGATCTGCACTAACATGTGTGAGAGTAAATCAGTTGCTTGTTATTGTTATTAAACTGTAATTAACAGTTTTTTGTGGGTGTTTTGTTTTTTTTTTGCATGTTATCCCCATGAAGTGAGTAATGACTAGTATTAATGTATGTTAAAATGTGAGAAAACATCAGATTAGCTGCATTAAAAATGTTTTCATTTCATTGTTTTCACACAGTTTATCAGTAAATACGTTTCTTTGTTTCAAAAATTGTATGTATGGTGTCCAGCTCAGTGGACATTTTTGCAACTCCATGAAAGATGGGTTCATAAAAACTATTTCAATCGCATTGTTTTTTTTAATGCCTCGAGGAATAAAAACACTCACGAATAAAATTCTTGATTAAGGCTCTTATAATTCATGCATGAAAGGGTTAAATACATTTAAGACAGAATTAATCAGAACAAATCTGGATTTATATCATGTATGTGCAGCACTGAAGCTTAAGACTTAACATAATAAAATAAGAGTAGTTTCCATTTAGGTTCCTCCAAGTAGTTGCTTTTGACCGTTCCCTGAGTTCTGACAGACTTTGGCAAAACAGCATTTTCTTACCATGCACCATGGTCGTGGAATAATCTTCAAAAAACTGTAAAACTACAAACATTCATTTCTGTTAATGGTTTTAAAAGTATCATGGAGAATGCAGTGAAGGAGGAATGTCACTGTTTTTCTTGATGCCACTGTGGTTAAATAGTTGTTATTGTGTTTTATTGTTAATTGTGTATCACGTATGTGTTTTATGTTGTTTGGACTTTGTATGGCTGCTACCTTGGCCAGGTCTCCCTTGCAAAAGAGATTCCTAATGTCAATGGGATTTCCTGGTTAAAAAAGGTAAAATAAAATAAAATAAAATAAAATAAAATAAAATAAAATAAAATTAAATTAAATTAAATTAAATTAAATTAAATTAAATTAAATTAAATTAAATTAAATTAAATTAAATTATGGCAGCGTTTAAAAAGCCATAACAAGAAAATGGCTGAGCAAAGAACCCCCAACAAAGAAGGAATGGATTGGAATTCTTAAAGAAATATACAATATGGAAAAACTAACTTTCTCCTTGAACCATAATTTGGACAAATTTACTAATTATTGGCTAAAATGGACATCTGCCCCAGAAGATGTGACACCCCAATAGGATAGCACCTTGTTTTTCTCATGAAAAATACACATATATCTCAACATCTGTGTGTTTTACTGTCAACATGTGTAAATATGCACTCCAGAAATTGTGCACAAATGTTTATGAAAATGGTGGATGTAATTATGTCAGCAGGTTAACGGGACATGATCGGATGCAACATGAGAATATATCTGAATGATCTTACATGGACTGAAACAGGACAATACCCAAACTAACTCTACCCTCTTATTATGATGGGATAACATTGTGACTCATTGACCCACATTTTTATCGTTGTACTTTAATTTTTGATACTGCCCTGTCTGTGCTTGTTGATGTTTCTTGTTTCGTATGTCTTTACTTTTTTATTTTACTGTCTGTTTGTTAAAAAATGTAAAATCTGTTACAAATTAAGTAAAAAAGAAATAAAAATAAAATAAAATAATCTGTTATTACTTTATGGATAATTAATGCCTTGTTTAAGCTACACATACTTGAAGGAAACTGATATTAACTGTTATCTTCTATTTAATTATACCACAGAGTTAAATATACAAGCACATATCGGTGTTGTGTCTGAGCCCTTCCCCTTATGAATACATCTGAGCAGCACTGGTGATGGCTTTGGGTGTGTGAAAGTAATTTTGCACCAGTTGTTTATGCTCTTTGAGCTTGACCATAACCCCTCTGGCTTAGGATGAAAAATACTCTAAAATAAATAACCATCTGGCAGCCAGGTTTGACAAAGCAGACAGGAATGTCATGTATCTTAAAATCTGATGCAAAAGGTACAAATCTGAAGATCACTCGTATTAAGACAAATAAAGATTTTTTTTTTTAAGAAAACATTTATTTTCAACATTTTTTATTATTCTGTGCATTTATCACATCAACTTCACATCTATCCATCCTTTATTTTCTTTTCAGCTGGACTTCATTGCTCTTTACAGGGCGGTTACATTTGTATTTATTAAATAAACGTTTTCATAAGTGCGCTCATGAGCAGTGCTGTTTGCATGGACTGAGTCTGGGGAATACAGACCTAAATCATATTAATACTGAGTAATACCACCACAGAGCTTTACATCTGATAACCTGCAAGTATTATAATAACTGACAAATTTACACCATATGCTGCTTTCATATAGAAGATTATATTGGCATCATAGAAAAAAAAAAAGTATCCTTGTACACATGCAAGCATAATAGATGCCAGAGGCGTAACTGCATTTCATTTAAGGCATAAGGTAGCCACTGCAACCCAGAGCAACATCAAAGTGAGCAGACAGGCCCTCAGAGGTTTGTTTAAAGATATTTACAGGAGCAGGGTCATTGCTCTTGTGTCAGATATTCAGCATTGGAGTTCTGAAACAACTAAGCCATCCTGCCGTCGCCACAACTTAACCTTAGATCACTCACATGAACAACGCCTTGAGAAAGTGCGGACAGGCAACCAGACACGCATTCCTTTCAGGGGCACCAAAAAGGTTTGCTTGCAAAGGGAATTGATTCAAGCTCTCAGACTGCAGATTTGAACCTTTCTTGTACATGCACACATACATACACACACATATAGAAAAGTCTGCAATGGATATTAACACAAACACAATGTAAGCATGCAGCCCTTTTTGTTGATATTATACAGAAAGTGACATTCTTTCACATATACCCTTTTATTGAAGTACAAGAAGACGTTCACAGTGAGAAGGGCATTCTAGGAGAATATACAGCTCTGGAAATAAATAAGAAACCACTGCAAAATTATTACGTTCTCTGATTTGACCATTTACAGGTATGCTTCAGTAAATTGAACATTTTTGTTTTATTCTCTAAACTACAGACAACATTTCTCCCAAATTCCAAATAAAAAATATTGTTATTTAGAGCATGTATTTGCAGAACTTGACACATGGTCAAAATAAAACTGCAAAAATCAAAATATTACCGAGTTTATTTTATTCATTTCTAGTCAAAATATCCCATCACACTTAAAATAAGACATAATCACCTAAAGAGTAACTTTTCAGTGAGATATAAGAACTTATTTTCAGACAATAGATCTTGAAAATCTAAATTCACGATTTTTTTGCTTAATTCAAGCAAAAAAAAAAAAATCTGCCAATGGAACAAGTGAAAATTATCTTGGTAAGATTTCTTGAAATAAAATTTTCAAGATCTATTGTCTAAATATAAGTTCTTATATCGCACTGAAAAGTTACTCTTTAGGTCAGGGGTGTCAAACTCATTTTAGTTCAGGGGCCACATTCCTCTAAATTTGATCTGAAGTGGGCCGAACCAGTAAAATAGTAACATAATAGTACATAAATAATGTCAACTCCAAACTTTTCTCTATGTTTCACACTGAAAAAAGTAAAATTACATTATGAAAATGTTTACATCTACAAACTATCCTTTCAAACAATGGGAATAAAATGAACTAAAAAAAAAAATTAACACTATTATGCTTTAGTTTATCATTTCCACATGTACATTATAACTTACAGATCACAGTGGATCTCCAGATACAGAAAATATTTAGTAACAGGTAGAATATTATTAAAATTGCACTTTTCTTAAGACATTTCAGGTTGTCCATATTTGTTCAGGTTATTCAGAGTTTTTGGGAAATTATACTTTGTTTTAGTCTAAATACATGAAAACATTTACATTTACAAACAGAAAAATTTGGAGTTGTGAGTAATTTATAGGTTATTATGAGACTGAATTGGTCTAAATGTGGAACCTGAAATAAAATGATTAATAACTTAGTGTAATTTTTGCATTTCACAAATTCATCACAGGGGCCGGACTGGACCCTTTGGCGGGCTGGATTTGGCCCCTGGGGCGCATGTTTGACACCTGTGCTTTAGGTGATTATGTCTTATCTTAAGTGTGATGAGATATTTTGACTAGAAATGAAAAAAATACATTTGGTAAGATTTAGATTTTTGCAGAGAACAAAGATGCAGACCTCAAATAATGCAAAGAAAACCAGTTCATATTCATTTCTAAACAACACAATACTAATGTTTTAACTTGGGAAAAGTTCAGACATCAGTATTTGGTGGAATAATCCTGATTTTCAATGACAGCTTTCACATGTCTTGGCTCTCCACCGTTGCTGTTGGATGACTTTATGCAGCTCCTGGCAGAGAAATTCAAGAAGCTCAGACATGTTCCATGGCTTGTGACCATCCATGTTCCTCCAGAAGTTTTCAAAGTGGGTTCAGGTCTGGAGATTGGGCTGGCCATGACAGGGTCTTCCTCTGGTGGTCCTTCATCCACACCTTTATTGACCTAGCTGAGTCCAGAAGCATTGTCTTGATAGAAAAACCAGTCCTCAGAGTTTGGGAACATTGTCAGAGCAGAAGTCCAGTAGTTTTCAATACTTATTTTTGGATTCCAGTTACTTTTGCTGTACTAATAGCACTGTTTTTGCCTATTAAAATTATTTTATTTACTTTTAAATCCCTAAAAGGTCTCACCCCGCCCTACCTCTCTGAACTGCTGCAGCTTTATATACCCCCCTGCTCTCTCAGGTCAGCTGACCAACTGCTCCTGAGTGTACCAAAAACTATGCACAAGTTCAGGGGTGAGCGTGCCTTTGCTGCAGCAGCTCCTAAACTATGGAACGATCTGCCTCTGCATATCAGACAGGCCTCCTCTCTGTCTGTTTTTAAATCCCTTCTTAAAACCCATTTTTTCTCCTTGGCTTTTGAAACCATGCAAGATGTTTGAAGGTACTATCTTTATTCTATTGTTTTTATTTGGTGGTGGTTTATTGTTCTTATTTATGTATTTTATTTATTTATTTATTTAGCTGTTTTTAATTGTATGGCTTTTAATCTATCTTGTATTTTATTCTTTTATTTGGGTTTTATTTATTCTTCTGTATTGCACTTTTTTCTTTTTTTGTACAGTTTCTATGTCTTTAAATCTATTCTGCATTTTATTCTTCTATTTTGGTTTTAATTATTCTTCTGCACAGCACTTTGGTCCACTGCAGTTGTTTTAAAGTGCTTTACAAATAAAGTTGGATTGGATATTGTAAGAAGATAGTGATGGCCACTGTAGTGTTTTTTACACTTCTGCTTCTTAAACAAGACATGGATCAGGTGTTTATTAAGTAGAATAAATTGGAATTCTACAGACACAGGAATGGAATAGCTGTCATACATACAGACATGCTGATTTCAGAGGAAATTGCAGCTGTCTCTTCCTTTCTTCCAGAGCTGTACATGTGCCACAGGGCCAGTTCAGTTTAATGGGTCCATCCTTGGTTCATGACCTCAACTTTTACCAAGTTGCATGAAATCCTGCACAGTAGTTTATACATAATCCTAAACAAACATGAACACATAACCTCCAGGGTGGAGGAGGGAGTTAGATGTGTTATTTAGGGCCAAATGTATATAAAAAGTAAAATGAAAGGGACAGGAAATATACTGTAAAGGTAAAAACACTGTATTTTTTAATTTGCCATAGAGTGACTCTGCTTTCTGATGTGGAATGTATGACCACTGACTCAATCAATTATGGAACCAGAAACAGAAGAATTCTCCATGTAATATTTTTTTTTTTACATAAACTTCCTGTGACGACAGCCTGTGGATTATATAACAGTCTGAGGCAGAAGCAGGAGAGCAAAACTGAATGTCGCTGTACTGTTGGTGCTCAGAAATAGGATTGTTTTGGACATCCTAATGAGGTGCGTCACAAGTTTTCACCTCCCATCTGAACCACGGTGATGACGATGATGATGATGATGATGATGAACAGTTCACTAGGTAGACTCTGTGAATCACCGCCTCCTCTTTTTATGCATTTGTCTCATCAGCAAAATTAATCAGCTGAAAAGGAACGCACGTAAGACAGAACATTAAAAAAATGGACTCATCTTTACATATTACTGCACATAAAACAGAACTGCAGCCAAAATAGCGACATAGCTTTGGCCTTTTTTCAGTCAGTTACGCTGTTTTTAATGAAATCTTAGTACTGCAGGTCAAGAGGTCACAGCACTACCGTCTAATTTATGTCTCTAAATAACATACTTGCTGTTGATTTTGTTTCACGTTTCAAGTTCTGTGTTTACACAAGATACAAGACATTAGAATTCAATTAGAGTTGAGTTTCAGTCCAATAATCTCATAATTTTCATTATTGTTCAAACCAGCTTTAGAGAATACATTTACCATCTACTCTATTATTGTCTAAATAAAAAAGATGTGATTATACGAGTGTTTCTACATATAACAGGTGCTCAATGTGGGGAAAAAAACAAAACAAATGTAGACAAGACTGGAGCTAAAGCCTTACAACTAAAAGACTGATCTGTACAGTCACAGAAAAAAATTATTAGACCACTTCTTGTTTTCTTCAATTTCTTCGTCATTTTAATACGTGATAAAACTAAAAGTACATTTGTTAGGACAAATATAATGACAATAACAACAAAACTAGCTCATAAGAGTTTCATTTCAGAGCTGATATCTACCCATTTTCCATGGCTTTCTTGATAATAACCAAAATCATTTCAGTTCTTACATCACTCAGGAGTTAGTACTTGATTGCATAACCATTTTTTAATGACTTTTGATGGTCTAAAAATTTTTTCCGCAACTGTATGTATTGAAAACAACATTTTTGGTCTAATGGCCAAAAAGATCCGTCTAGAAAATGTGACATAAATTTAAACAAAATGAAAACTAGAAAAGCACTTGGAGAGCACAGACCTCCGCCAAGGCAGATCAGTGCCCCCCCCCCCCCCCACCCCACCCCCGATCACCATCAAAATTTAATCATTTGTTCCTTGTGCCAGTATCAACATTTCCTGAAATTTTCATCCAAATCCGTCCATAACTTTTTGAGTTATCTTGCGTTTAGACAGACAGACAAACAGACAAACCAACGCCAACAAAAACATAACCTCCTTGGCAGAGGTAAATACACTGAACAAAAATATAAACGCACCACTTTTGTTTTTGCTCCCATTTTTCATGAGCTGAACTCAAAGATCTAAAACTTTTTCTATGTACACAAAAGGCCTATTTCTCTCAAATATTGTTCATAAATTTGTCTAAATCTGTGTTATTGAGCACTTCTCCTTTGTCCTTTGCTGAGATAATCCATCCACCTCACAGGTGTGGCATATCAAGATGCTGATTAGACAGCAGGATTATTGCACAGGTGTGCCTTAGGCTGGCCACAATAAAAGGCCACTCTAAAATGTGCAGTTTTACTGTATTAGGTGGTCCAGGGGGGTCAGAAAACCAGTCAGTATTTGGTGTGACCACCATTTTCCTCGCACAGTCTTCTTCATGAATTCTCTGAAACAGCTTTGGAGATGGTTTATGGTAGAGAAATGAACATTCAATTCACAGGCAAAAGCTCTGGTGGAGATTCCTGAAGTCAGCATGCCAATTGCATATTCCCTCAAAACTTGTGACATCTGTGGTATTGTGCTGTGTGATAAAACTACACATTTTGGAGTGGCCTTTTATTGTGGCCAGCCTAAGGCACACCTGTGCAAAAATCATGCTGTCTAATCAGCATCTTGATATGCCACACCTGTGAGGTGGATGGATTATCTCAGCAAAGAAGAAGTGTTCACTAACACAAATTTAGACAGATTTGTGAACAATATTTGAGAGAAATAAACCTTGTGTGTACACAGAAAAAGTTTTAGATCTTTGAGTTCAGCTCATGAAAAATGGGAGCAAAAACAAAAGTGGTGCGTTTATATTTTTGTTCAGTGTATAACCAACACAAAACACTCACCTTCTTTTCGTAAGAAACATTTCCAGAGACAGAAGCAGAGTGACATGACCAACAGAGCTGCTACTGTGGTGACGGAGATGAGGATGGTGAGAGCTGTCCCGACTGCAGGAGAAACGAGAGGGGATGAGTGTTTTTAGTTACCCCTTATTCTGGGCAAAATATCTGATGCTGATGAACTGAATAAATGCAGAATTAAAATGTTTGTACTGTTTGTTTTGAGCGTCAGGCCTGTCCATGACGGACACTGAATCTAGTCTTTGTGGACCGTGACTGATTTGGCTTGAGATTTCATTTAGCTGCCTGATTACTGTAATTTCTCAACTCTTGACTCAAGTTACTAAGGTAAAGGGAAGTTCAACAGCAAACTACAGCTATTACAACTGTCATACAAGTCACACAAACACATTTTTTACATGACATGTAGAGTCGTGGTCAAAAGTTTTTGGAATAGTGCAATTGCCCTGTGTTTCTGCAGTTTACTGACGAACAATTAGAAGTTGTCTGGAAAGCATTTTGGGAAAAAAAATAATAATAATGTTGAAAAAATGTTGAAAAAAATCACATAATGCTGTTTTCACTCACAATTTTTTCATTCAGAAGGCAGAAACTTGTACTTTTGGCCACGATTCGACTGTATGAACCCATAGAAAAAGAAGAAGAAGAAGAAGAAGAAGAAGAAGAAGAAGAAGAAGAAGAAGGAAGTAGAAGAAGAAAGAAGAAAATGACAAAGTAGAAGGAAGAAGAAAAGAAGAAGAAAGAGGAAGGAGAACAAGACAGAAGAATAAAAAGATGAAGAAAGAATAATAAGAATAAAAAGACTGTAAAAGAATAAGAAAGAAGAGAAGAAGAAAGATGAACAAGAAGAAGAAAGAAGAAAAAGAAGAAGAAAGAATTAAAAGATGAAGAAAGAAGAAAAAAGAATAAAGACTAAGAAAGAAGAAAAGAAGAAAAAGAAGAAGAAAGTAGAAGAATAACAAAGAAGAAGAAGAAATGCAAAATAATTTCTGTTAACATATGTTGAACTTAAAGCCCTGCACGCTGGGAAAAAACTCCAATATTTATCAAGAAGCAGAGCCAGATTTTCTAAATGTTCAAGGCTGAGCTCAAACATAGGAGGTCCAAACTCTACTTTCATGTCATTGAACAGTATGAAAAGACTGACGGAAGAGGACAGGAACATCATACAGGGTTTCAGATATTCAGTCATACACTAAACACACCAAGTTTCATGAAGAATGATAAATCCACTGGTGGGTTTTAGTGCATTATAACAGAAGACAGACATTTTTGATTACATGCCCAGTTTGTCTGTTTGAGTATCAAAACTTTTGAGGGGGCGATAGTGAAAGCAGAATCCCTGATACAAACTCACTTTTTGTGTTCATGGATACAGCAATCGGTGACTCAAGGCCTTTATGATGCACCAAGCATTTGACAGACACGTCTTTCAGCAGCCCTGAGCGGACCGTCAGCGTACTGATCACCAGAGTCGTCCCATCATCCTGTGGGAGCTGTGTGGTTAAGGGGGGGCCCATGGTGCGGTTGTCCGTCTCCACATTCCACACGATCTCGGCCGGCGGACGCGACACCGAGGTGCAGTTGGCTTCAATCACACCTGGAGCCGTGGTCTTGTAGCTCACCTGAGGTTTGGGCAACACTGGCAAAAATAAAGAGATACAGAAACAACATTAGCATCACAATAAAATGACTCATATACACTCATACAGTAACAACCTTATTGGAAAATGTGGAATATTTCGAAAAAATAATCAAATGATCATGTATTAAGGGAAAAAATGGAATAATGGGCAGTGGTGTAGTGTTCCCTGGAGAAGTGGGTATACTCGCAATTTTTGCCCCCTTTTTTTTTTTAAGTAGTCCAGAAAAACGTCGTTTAGACAGTGACATGTCAGACTACTCTATTTAGTTCACCCAAAAATCTATCAGTAGTATTTGCTCACTATTGTAATATTATCATGACATGATCAGGAGCAGTTTGTAGGTATTACTGGTCACACAAGCAGCTGCATGAATGTAAATGTATTCAACATGAGGCAAACATAGGATAACATTAGCCTTTCATAATGTTAGCCTTTCATAACATTAGCCTTTCATTGCATTAGCCTTTCATAGTGTTAGCCTTTCATAACGTTAGCCTTTCAAAACGTTAGCCTTTCATAACATTAGCCTTTCATAATGTAGCCTTTCATAACATTAGCCTTTCATAATGTTAGTCTTTCATGACGTTAGCCTTTCATAACATTAGCCTTTCATAGCATTAGCCTTTCATTACGTTAGCCTTTCATAGCATTAGCCTTTCATTACGTTAGCCTTTCATAGCATTAGCCTTTCATAACATTATCCTTTCATAGCACTAGCCTTTCATAATGTTAGCCTTTCATAGCATTAGCCTTTCATAACTTTAGCCTTTCATAACATTAGCCTACTCACTCAGTTTAACTATTGGTGACAAAATCTCTTCTCCTCTACATGTGCAGTCATATGACCAGTAGTTTAAAACAGTGACTCAGTCTGAAACCACCTTAAAACTTACCCCAGAATTATGTATTCCATGAAAGCAGGTTCTCTCAATATGTGTCAGTCATTTGAAATACATTTATTCTGCCTTTCTTGTTCGCATTTCCAATAATTGCGCATCTTTCAATGAGAAGTGCAGTGACCTGTCCATCAACTGGGGTGGCACTGGCACCTGAGGTGTCCAATCAGGTTCCAGAGGTGGCCAGCTCTGAATTAGCAATATTTTCCTCTGCATGACCCGCCCTACTCTGCCTCTGATTGGCTCATCAGTCCTCATGCCTAAAGTTAACCAATCTAATCAGTGAAGGTACCAAGTACTAGCCAATTAGAGGCAGAGAGGGGCGGGTCATGGCTTCACCATCCTAGGGGAAAACATGGGCAATTTGGCTCAGATACTGCTGAATGGTGCACATCAGGGGGATTTAGAAGTGGGAATATGCAATACTGACTGAAAAATAAGTATACCACCGTATACCCTGGACTACATCACTGCTAATGGAGAAGATTTTATAAAGTTAAAAAAGCCAAATAGAACCAAAAAATAGGAAA
Organism: Sphaeramia orbicularis; assembly: GCF_902148855.1. Taxonomy (NCBI): domain Eukaryota; kingdom Metazoa; phylum Chordata; class Actinopteri; order Kurtiformes; family Apogonidae; genus Sphaeramia; species Sphaeramia orbicularis. Next base: position 34,301,044 of record NC_043977.1, on the reverse strand, counting down.
ATTCTAGCAAATTGCTGATTAAAAACACCATAATGCACTGTAACATGTACTTAATATTCTTAAACTAAGAAATTCTGTGAATGGACTCACTTAAAACAAAGGAAACATGTTCATCTGCTGTCATATTCTAAAAATCATCATTTTAGCTTAAATGATCAGTTCTGAAGTATCTTATTAAGACAATTTATGAGATGATCCTGATACAGACCTCAGGATTGACCAAAGAAAATACTTGTTTAAAAGACTAGGATCAATATTGGTAGTTGAGATAAGGACATGACTTACCTGAATAAAATTAAATATGTATTCTCTTCTGTTGTATATTTAGCAATGAATACACTGAACATTTTTTGTTTGTTTGATTGTTTGATTGTTTTCATATGGAAACATTGTGTTAACTGTAAATAGGGGTAGGCAAAATAAGTCTTAACTTCAGCCTAAACCCTTTTGGTCAAATTGTATATGGAACAATGGCTATGTTGTTTTTGTTTGTTGTTTCAAATTAATTAACGACTAAATAAACTACTTCTTCACTACTCTTTTTTTTTTTTTTTGTCATTTTCCAGAGATAGACCAGTTCTGTCTTCTTCTTCTTCTGTTCGCTTGTACTTTTGATCATATCCGTAACCTTAAAATATCTGTAAATGGTGTCAAATGATAATAAAACATGATCAAATATGGATGGATGACATTTGAAACATATTATTCTAAAAGTTGGCCAACTCTTCAAACTTCAGATCTGTGTTTGGTTTTAAATCACACAAGTGTCTTTGTTAGATTGTTGAGATGCTACCTGGGATCCAAGTCTTTGGATCAGCCAAGGTATGTGAATTCCTGCACACTTAAAATCCATAAGTAAATATCCGCCTGTTTTCAATTCTCTGTTCTTGGGGCTGAAGGAGGAATGCGATACACTGGAACTGAGAACATTTTTGTTGGCAGGGAAGCATTTCGCCACAGATATTTTGGCCCTTGTAACTTCTACATCTTCTCAGAGCTTTTAGGTAGAGTGAAATTTACCCACAGTCAGCTGGGACTGTAGCAAATGTTTTGGGTGGGAAAAACCACAACACGAAAAATCATGACAACAATCCAAACCGCATTAAGAAGGGGTTTAGGAATTTAGATACATACGTTTTCACAATTTACTACAAATTTCATCACATTAAATTTGTTCTTTACTCTTACTGTGATACAAAATGTAGGAGAAGCAGAAATAAGCCTCTGGCTTCAGCTTCTTCCTTTTTCAGTTACAAATTGTGTTAATTTTATGTTTGTTTGTTTTTTTAATATGTATGTGTTTTTTTTTAACTGAAATAAACATTCATTAATTCATTAATTCATTCAAAATACGAGGCAAAATGATAAAGAATGTTTTTATTATTAAGTATATTTATATTGTATGTAATTGGTTGTATTTCATTACTGTCATATCACTTTAACCCATAAAGACCCAATGCTACTTTGGCAGCAATTCCCAAATATATTGTTCTCTCTATTTAACCTATCTTAAGTAATTTATCACCATTTATTATAATATTATCCTCTGTATTTAGTCTTTTTTCAGTGTAAATGAGGTATTTTCTTATATTTAATGCGCTGATCATGCTGATGTTCATTAAAGCTTTGAGTAAACCCAAAGGTTATTCAATCAGAAACAGAGAAAACTGAATTAATGTTGTAGAAGATGACAGTGTTTCCACGTTCACTACAGAACCTCTGAACATCCAAATGGGTCATATCTAATGACCATGAAAAGATGACAAACTGTATTTTACACCAATTATTTACATGGATTGATAGAATGAATGGATCAGCAAGTATTAAACATTTATATCAGTAGATGGTTTTTGTCAGTAAATAAATTAAATAAAAGTAACCACCACTGCTAACACTAGTATGTATTCTGGTGCCTATGGCAAAGACTTCTGTCAGATTAATCAAATCAAGTACCGTACTTATCTCTGTACACATGCATTGTATAAACTGTCTCGGTTAATTCCACAGAACTTTTTGGCTCTGTAGTTCTTACTCTTGCACTTCTTTCCATGTCTGGTTTGCTATTGTACAATTAGCCAATTTATGTATGTATGTATGTATGTATGTATGTATGTATTTATGTATTTATTTATTTATTTATTTATTTATTTTTCTTTTTTTTTTCCTCCTCTCTCTTCTTCTTTCTTTTATACCTTATTCTTATTCTAGGAAATGTTATTGCACTTTTGTATTTGGCTGTAACCGTTCAGCCTGAGCATACTTTCCTATATCTGTCATATTTAACGGTTTTCTTCCAATATATTAGAACTTCGTAATCTATGCGGTGTTTTATTATGGAAATTAGCTTCTCTGCTAAATGCACCTTTTCTTTGCAACTAATGCCAATACACACTGTCCTGCAACTAAATAAATAATAATAATAATAAAAAAAAAAACCTCATCACTGATTAATTTTATGTCTTTCCAAAAGCCAAGTGAAGATCTACGACAACTTTCCAAATGTCATAAAATGTCGAGAATTTAATGGATTTCTGTTATAAAACTACATGTTCATGTCAGTTCTTACTTTCCATAAACAGTATGGAGCTGAGTAGGAGTGAAGAAGGGAGCATCATTCAGAATGGGACGGGGGTGGAAGACTGATGTAAAAATAAGAAAAAAAAAAAAACTTTAATGTTAATTGTGCTTCATTACCAGAAACACCTACTGTACTGTACAGTTCAATTTCAAACAAAAGCACATCTGTTTGCTGCGAAAACTGGAAAAGCAAATGAGCAAAAAGAGAGCAAGACAAAGCACAGAGGGAATCACTGTGTTCTGCAAACACTGACACAGTCATGCATCAGGACCTCGCTCCCTGCCTCCATCATTCTTTCAAACGCTCCATTCTTCACATGGACACACTGTTCTGTGTTGGTGTGTGAACAAATCGGCTGACAGTTTAGCCTCGCTGCCGTATCATGAAAACATCAGCCGCAGAAATCAGGAAGAAAAGATCAACATTCCGGTCTAAATCCCTGGAAAGGTAACGGTCTTTCCTTCTGACAGAAAGCCCTGCTGAGGTCAATGCAGTAAAGACCATTTTTCCCCACTCCTATCTTCCACTGACAGCTCACTGTAAGATAAAATCACTTCTAAACATTCAATTTCTCACTTGGTAAAAGGGTGAAAAGTGATGCTATCATCAAATAGAGCAACTAAACAATCACAACTGTATCAAATCAAAAACACCTCTTAGCAAAGAATATGTTTATCTTATATATTTGCCTTCAACCCTTTAAGGAGTACTGAGTCAGTTTGATAAATTACCTTGAAATTTAGTACAGATATTCTTTTTTTTCCTTGTTGTTTTTAGGTTTTTTGATATTGGAAATAAATTAAAAAACTAAATAAAATAAAATAAATGGCCTCTAAACTAAGACTTTTAACGCCTTTTCCAATTCCCTGAGGTGTCGTCTAGTCGCACAAATATGTCATCGCTTCCACTTGTTCGACACAGGCTGGAATAAACCAACTAAAATATCATCTGTATCTACATTATTTAACACTGAACCAAAATTTAAGCCTATTACAACTATTATGAAAGCAAATTAACACCTATTTCACAAGTCTGATCCTTGATGACTTGCCAATGCTTGTAAAAGTTCGTAATTTGATCTTTTCTTTATAAGGTGCATTGGACTTGAAAGTGAAATTCATTAGTTTCAACAACTGACAACCAAGCATGAAATCCATTACATTTTTGTAAGCTGTTAAAGGAGAAAAAATATGTGGAACTAATGCTGCACGGTACGAAGGCCAAATGTATTTTGTTTTTAGTACGGTTAAGGTTAAGGTTAAATAAAGTCATTATCTGAATAGGGAAATTCAGTCTCTACATTTTACTCGTTCTAATACATACACATACACACTGCAAAAATCTAAATATTACCGAGTGCATTTTTCTCATTTCAATACCTACAGAGTAATTTTTCAGTGAGATATTTATTTATTTGTTTATTTAGCTGGGACAGTACACATTAATGGACATTTCTGTATATGTGCCAGTATTAGCAAAAAAGCTATTTGCTTAATTCAAGATTTTTTTTTTTTTTTTTGCCTAATTCAAGCAAAAACAATCTGCCAATGGAACAAGTGAAAATTATCTTGATAAGGTTTCTTGAAATAAGATTTTCAAGATCTATTGTCTAAAAATAAATTCTTATATCTCACTGAAAAGTTACTTTTTAGGTGATTATGTCTTATTTTAAGTGTGATGAGATATTTTGACTAGAAATGAGGAAAAATACACTTGGCAAGATTTAGATTTTTGCAGTGCAGCACTTAGCACTAGCATTTTCATTAGCATTAGCACCTTGTGCAGTACATTAGGAGCAAAGGCGCTTAAAGACCAACTCCAGGTCTTCATCAGTATCAGTGAAGGGCACTGACAGGAGAATTAACCTCTATATAATGAATGTTCATGACACCAATGAATTTTTTGTTTAACCCATAAAGACCCAGTGCTACTTTTGTGGTAGTTTCCAAATGAATTCTTCTCTATATTTACCATTTCTTAAGTGATTTGTCACCATTTATCATGAAATAATCCTCTGTATTTTGCATTTTTCTAGTGAAGATCAGGTATTTTCCAATATTTAATTTACTGATCATACAGATGTTCATAATAGCTCAGATTAAATTTAGGGGTTATTATACCAAAAAAAGAGAAAACTGAAGAAAAAAAAAATTTTTTTTCAGTAAAATATATCAACTGAACTTAAAACAACTGTCTGTGACTGCTGTTATTTATCAAACTCCATAGGTTTTACTGCTGAACCTATGTTATAGAAGATGACGGTGTTTCCATGTTCACTACAGAACCTCTGAATGGGTCACATCTGATGAGCATGAAAGGATTTTACACTAATTATTTACATGGATTGATAGGATCAGTGCATTAACAGGTGTTATACATTTTAGATCATGAGATAGTTTTGGTCACTGGTGGATGTTTGGGTCTTCATGAATTAAATGTAATTTACTTCTCAATAAAAGTCTTTGAAACCTATGTCATACTAATAATTATTCATCAGTGTATGTAAAAAAAAAACAAAAAAAAAAACGTAGGCAGCAAATTGACAGTGGCCATGGCTGTATTCTGCATCTAGATACAGTGTAGAGCTGCTGTATGAACATATGTACAGTAGCTGGAGTTTGAGTTTTCCATAAAAGACGTTTGTTTACCATATGTGGAGAGGCAGACCGTGGAGCCCTTTGGCCCGTCAGGATGTGTGTGGTACAGACAGGTGTAGCAGCCCTCGTCCTTGATCGCCACAGGCTGGATGGTGAGCTGGCTGTCGGACAGGGAGGTGCTAAGCCACACCCTTCCCTGGTACGGCGGCTCGATCATGGGGTCGCTCCGCTTGGCGAATGACGCCACCTCGCTGGAGAGTCCCTCTGCTGATGTATGCTTCCAAACAACCTGCTGCACCTTTTCAGGCAAACCGTAGGAGCAAGAAAGGGAGGCTCTTTTCCCACTCACTGCTGTCTTATTTCGGTCGACAGTAACTTGTGCTAGGAGCGAGAGAAACCCAGCAACACAACAAAAAGAGGATGGATGATGGAAAAAAAGATAAGGGGAAAGAACATGGAGACAGATGGGGAGAAAAAACAAGAGAGTTAATATGGAGAAATATGAGACCACCAAACAGAAACCAGTCACTGGAATCTGTAACATCTGTTTCTGGTTAAAGCAATGAGCCTTTCTGCTCCCACTGCTCCACAGTTTTTTATTAACATGACTGGCTGCATCTCTACAGTCTCATCAACTTGTGTTCAGAGGTTGGATCGGGGTTAAGAAGGCTGTGCACGCACATAACTTAGCGGTAAATCCCCACAGTAGGTTGATACACAGGTTTGTTGGGAAGACTTATTATCCTTGGAGTCTATTTGAGAATGGTTTTGTTTAAAGGGTGGGTGCAAGGGGCAACCATCCAAAATCATTAAGTTGTGAAAAACCAACAAAGATTGAACTGAACCAGAAACAAAAGGAGAAATCATGGAGTTTTGACACTCCTCTGGTCTGTTAATGTAATACCTAACTTTCATAGTACTGATAAATTACATTTACTCTACTTTACATTTCAGGTATTGAGATCAAACGCCTCATTCTGGATATATGAGCCTCTCAGTTTTTCACTTTGGACATTTCTCCCATCTAATTTATGAGGCAGGGTCACTTTCTTTCATCTGTTATGGAATCAAAAGCATATTTTCATCATTCATCTCATCATCAGCAATACTGAGTTCATGTGGACAACATGTTTTTCTAAAATCAATTCAGTAACTTTTCTAATAAGATGGAAATGGCTCAACTAGGCCAATACATCCTTCACATCTAAGTAATAGTGTTCTTACTTAAGGTTTTAATATAATAAACTAATATTCAGCTTCAAGTAGATCCCCATATTAGCCAAGATTTTACACACTGAACCTTTAATTGTCTGCTGGAAATCTTAAATCAGGGCTGTCCAATCCTGGTATCCTGCATGTTTTAGATGTTCCCCTCTTCCAGCACACCTGACGATCATTATCAGGCATCTGCAGAACTTAAAGATAGGCTTATCATTTGAATCAAGTGTGTTGGAAGAGGGATACATCTAAAACATGCAGGATACTGGACCTAGAGGACCAGGATTGGAGACCCCTGTCTTAAGTGAATGTACGGCATTAGACATTGTTAAAACGTGTTGGCAATGGTAAAAACAGAACGTGCACTTTTAATCCCCCTCAGCCAAATATAGTGTAAGATTCTGTTGAAAGTTACTGCCCTATAATTTAGATTAGATTGTCTTTGTGTAAAAGTTATTACATACATATTCATATTTGAAATTATTCAGATATTATAACTGCACAAGGCCATTTGACATTGAAAAAGTAGGTCAAGGTCACCTATTTTCAATAGGCTGTTGCTCCATGCCAAGATGCATCCATAGTATAAATGTGGTGCAGATAAGTCAATGCATTCTTCAGATAACGCGATTATGTCGTTGAAAAGACAGACAGACAGACAGACGGACAGACAACAAAATGATTACAATACCCCTTCAGCCATTCTTAAATGACTTATTTTTTGGTCAGAGTACTTTCTGGCTGTTGTACTTTGGCATGACTGACTTTTGGAACATTACTGATTAAATTTATTTGCAACAGACCTTTGTGCCCTTTTGTTTTTCCATGCGTTCTGCTCAATTCCTTTATACAGATTTACATTTTGTGTTTTTTGGCTCACAGAAGCATCCATTGCCAATTGTTTTTCCTCATATAAATGTATTTCAGGGGTGTAGTGGTAATTTGTGCAGATTTAGTGAAGGCTTCGATGAGAAAGTCACATACACACATTTTTTGTTGCAACTTTTCCCTTATTTATAATCAGAGAGAGTAAAGAAAGAAAGCCTTACTCACAGGTAACAGTTAGACACGTCTGTCCCTGCTGTGACCCAGATGGATGCATGTCAAAGATGCAGGTGTAGCAGCCTTCGTCGCGGAAGCCCACCCTGTGTATGACGACAGCAGAGGTGTCCTTCGGGGAGGTGCCGAGCTCCACATGCTGCTGTCCAGTCACACTGTCCTTGTTCCCAGGCTGGTAGCTCAGCAGGGTCTGGTTCTGGACATCTATCCACCGCACCTGCCGCACAGACTCGCCTCGTTCCCTTGAAACAATGCAGGTCAGAGTGAAGGGCTTGTTCACCGGAGCTTCCAGACGTGCCGGGGTTGTGACCTTACCTGAAACATTTGTGAAATATGTTGATGACATGCTGGATATTCTGTAAATCCAGTCTGGTCTGATTTGTCTGAGATGACGCACTCACCCTGCAATCTTCCCACCAACAGTAGGAGAAAACACACTTGTAGACCTTTCCTACAGCAGGCCTGGATCATCATCTTCATCATTGCTCATTTAATAGGGAGAAGAAGGAGTGGCACTGAGATATGGACAGATTTCAGTCAGAAATTCCTCAACATTTAAGCTACTAGGGATCAAACAGTGGCTGAAAAGGAACACCACATCTTTGTAATCAGTACAAAGCACAGGTGTCAAACATGTGGGCCGGGGGCCAAAGGGTTCAATCCGGCCCCTGGGATGAATTTGTAAAATGCTAAAATTACACTGAAGATATTAACAATTAAAGATGTTAAAATCATTTTTAGGTCATTTCAGTCTAAAGTGCATCAGACCAGTAAAATACTATCATAATAACCTATAAATAATGAGAACTGTAAATTTGTCTCTTTGTTTTAGTGTAAAAAAAGTAAAATTACACAAAAATGTTTACATTTACAGTCTAGTCTTTAACAAAAAATTAGAATATCTGAAATGTCTTAAGAGAAGTATGTGGAATTTTAATAATATTTGTCCCGTTATTTAATGTTTTGTGTATTTGTAGATCCACTGTGATCTCTAAGTTGTAATTCACATGTATAAATGATAAATTAAGGTGTAATATTGTTAACATTGCACTTATTTTACTATAGAATTTTCAGGTTGTTCATATTTGTTCATGTTATGTTCAAGAACAATTTGTAGGTGTAAACATTTTCACTACGGAATTTACTTTTTTCACTCAAAAGTTCTTATCTTATTATTTATATTATTTTACTGGTCCAGTCCACTTTATATCATATTAGGCTGAATGTGGCCCCTGAACTAAAATGAGTTTGACACCCCAGGTATAAAGAGAAGCAATCTCTCTCTTTAAGTGCAATTGAAACTTCCTAACCTGCACTAAAACATGCAGACAAACAAAAAAACTACTGCAATGCACAGATATGGAGATTATGCGGTTATAATGCATTATGATCTGCAGATAAGAAGCCACCAGACATTAAAGTTGTCATAGCTCTTTAACCCTTTCATGCATGAATTATTAGAACCTTTGTGAAGATCTTTTCTTGAGTGTTTTTATTCCTCATTAGGCATGAAAAAACAATGCAACTGAGTTTTTTTTTTCATGGATTTACAAAAATGTCCACTCAGCTACACCATGCATTTTATTCTTGAAGCACAGAAATATGTATGTAAAACCCAATATCAGAAAGTGATTTGAAAACAGTGAAATAAAAACATTTTTAATGCTGCTAATCTGATGTTTTCTCACATTTTAACAAACTCTAATACTAGTTATGACTCACTTGATTGATTGATTTGATTGATTGATGTATTTATTTCGAATATGAATGTCAAAACAAAAGAAAATAAATAAACAAAACACTTAAACATAAGACATATAATACATATTCGAAAAGGAGTGAGAAAAAGCATAATTTATAAAATCCCACCCCCTCTTCTTAAATAACAGTAATAATGTTCCTAGTTCATGGAGACAATATGCAAAAAATAAAAAAAATTAAAAAACCCTGTTAATTACAGTCTAACAATTAACAATTGATTTACACTCAAACCTATCACCGCAGATTAGGTTTATCAAGAACAGGAAAGTTACAATAATGGTATGAATGTCAGTGTATTGGATGGTGCATAACTGTCCAATGTGTCGGCTGATTATGCAACTAAAACAAAACCTGTGAATATACAAGAGGACAGCTGTAGAATAACTGTCCACTGGAGTGAACACTATGCATGAAAGGGTTAAACTGAATATTTGCCATATCACAGACCCCATAATGAACATAACTCAAAAATGTCCAGCTATAAACAGAAAATAGCCTATAAACCTAATATAGTGCATTTAACTAAACAACATATGTAAAAGTAGGAGATATTTTCCATAAATTAGGCCAAACTAGGAAACTCCCATACACTGATGACATTCCAAACAGATCACAAATCAGAGGGGGTTACTCACCTCTTGTTGCTGTCCTAGTCCAACAAGTTAAAGTCAGTAAATATTCTAGTCCAGCAACATGTCGCCCATCCTCATCATCCAGCTGCGTCTTCAAACATCACTCCAAACTATTTTTACCCATCCGAGTGTTTTCTATTCTCTGCACCACCAGCACAATGAGGACCAGCAGGCTGCGGCTCCAAACTTCAGTCAGCTGGATTCTAAGTCCTCCTCAGACGCAGCTCCGGTAGTCTAAACAGCGCCCTCTAGCGTCACTTTGAGCCATTGCTACGTGGGCAGGTGCAGATGCATGTCCGCTAATGAGAATTCTCACACTGAGAATACTGTAACAGTTTTATGAATTTGAAATTGAATCTTTAGAACATTTATTTTTGACCGCCCATACACCAGGACATTTTGGACAGCATTTCAAGACTGAACATCTGAGAAGGACACTCAATCGCCCAAACTGGAATATAAAGACATTAAATTCGGAATTATAATGGAAAACAAAAGTAATTATGTATAACACTTTGGTTATTATGCCCAAACAAATTATACACAGATGTAGATATGTGAAGACCCCCCCCCCCCAACTGTTCTTAATTTACATGAATGAAATAACAAACTTCAAAAAGACACTGAGACATGTGAAAACCAAACAAGCCTTGATTGTTTATGAAAATTTGAATGTATTGATTAGACCTCTGACTTTATTTTGATATTTGTTTTATTTTATTTTATTTTTTATGATGTTCTTTACTAATACTGTTCAGATAAGTTTGATATTGTTGCTCAGTCTGAAAAAAAAAAGGCTTTTTCTATTGAATTCGATTGAGTGTATAACCACATTTTGATTAATAAAGTTAAAAAAAAAAATACTGTAGCAGTTTTGAATGCTCTTGTGTCGACCCCTGCTGGTCAATATGATAATTACATATTTACATAGATATGCCAACAATTACGGCATTCGTTAATTAATGTTTTTCGTATTTTACAGTTATGCAGAAAATGTATACTTCTAAATGTTTATTTTATCGTGAGACCTACCTTGAAACCATTCAAAATGTTAGTTTTTTTTTTTTTTTCAACTTTATTAACAACATTTGAGTATACAGTACAACATTTTAAACGAACAACAAGATGCCAAAAGGGATTCAAAATGTAAGTAATATCTTTTTTTTTTTTTTTTTTTTTCCCTGAAACGTCATCTTTATGCGACGGAAGTGTTTTTGTCGGACTCATTTTAATGACGTACCTATCCGGACTATCGTGTAATCTGACAGTTAAGCAATAAACGCCCCTAAAATGAGTTTATTAGGGACCTAAGAGACGTTTGACGTTAAAATCGCATTAATTTTTTTATGGCAATGAACTGACTCTACCTGATAGGCTTCTACTCCCATATTTCGAGTTTGTGACGAACCAAAGAGCTGTTCAACAGAAAACATGTCGTTTCTGGTGGATTCAGTCATTATGTTCACCTCACAGGTTAGTTGACGTTTATTTATTATTTTGGACAAGAATAATAAAAGCGTGTGTAAGTTAATGGTATACTGTTATTCAGTACTTTCTAGCTGATTGTGAGAAAATGTGATGTAGGCCTGCAAACTTTTATAATCTAACTTCAGCTGAAGTCTGATGTAAAAGTGGGTAATATTATCAAGAAAACCGCCTTTTCTACGTATGGCATCATGTGTTTTAAATCCACTATTTACTATGCAATCTATATGCACAACACTGAGGATAGCATTTCATTGTTTTGTGTAAAATCATATCAAACCTATGTATTTAAATTAAAATATGACTTTATTTTTAAATAGATTAATACCAGTATTATTAGTCCGCAATTAACAGTTATATTCATTGTCAATTATGTTCTAGATTAATCACTTAATTGTTTCTTTTACATGTCAGAAAATGGTGAAAAATGTCAGTCAGTGTTTTACAAAGTCCAAAGTGACATCCTCAAATGTCTAAATTGATCCATAAGCCGAACATATGCAGTTTACTCTAAGAAGAAGAAGAGGAGGAAAGAATCAGATAGTACTGGAATTGAATCATTTTTACCAGACAATCGGATCTTGTACTCCTAAAAACGTCCAAAGTGTTTGAATCATTAGAAATAACTGATGATTAATCTAATTGTTGACATTTCAGCAGTCATTGCCTTTCTGTTGAAGTTCTTAAAGTTATTTGGTAGTAGGACTAATTATACCATGTGTCACAGTATGATTTTTTCTTTTATATTGTGATCATTTTCCTTGGAGATTAGCAGCTATGATTCCCACTGTATCAGTTTATCACATACTACTACTACTTTATCATGATTAATATCTGGTGTTTCCTTTTAGGGTTTATTTTATTTACATTGTCAGATGGAATAGACCATTTCTCAGTGTTTTGTGGTGTTACTTAATTTTACTCATGGATGTTATGGCCTTGAACAAACATTTAATTGTTATAGTTTTGAATGTTCTACCTCTAGATTACTGAAATGTTCAGTGCATAAAATGGAACAATCCTTTCTTCAGCTTTTACCAAGAGCAAAAAATCAACCGTCAAACTGATCATATCACCCAGACATTTTACAGAGACAGTTTTTAACTTATAAACTGATTGTCAGCAGATACAGTGCATTAAAGCTAAGAAAGACCTTGGCTGGTGTTTCACAGGATAAGACATAGAGTCTAATGATAATTAGGACTTAGGTATTTTATTGTTTCATTTAACTTAGAATATTTGATAGCAGTTTATTTCATACTTTGTGCTACAGAAAAAAGTTATATTCATGAGCAATTCTATCCATTGATGTTTCTTTAATTTATAATCAAGGACTAACTACTCATGTTTACAGTTTTGATAGAGTAATAGACAAATGTACTCTGAGATGATAAGTTATCAGCAAAGGTTTAAAGTATGGAAGGGTAATGTACGTATCATAAGAATAAATGTTTAATTAATGTGACTGTGATATTATTCTAACCCTTTTTCACATAATTTCCCCTTAATCTCATACAGGTGCTGTTTTTCGGATTTGGCTGGTTATTTTTCATGCGGCAGCTTTTCAAAGACTATGAGGTATGGTATATTTATTTATTACTATAATTATTTATTATTTTAGTCATGTAGGCATTCATTTCTTTTCAGTAAAACACCATCCATTTAGAGCTGTTGAGTTCAATAATGGTTTGTTTCCCTTGGTTGTGTTTTGTTCTTGTTGACAGGTGCGGCAGTATGTTGTCCAGGTGGTTTTCTCTGTCACCTTTGCTTTTTCATGTACCATGTTTGAGCTCATCATTTTTGAGATTCTGGGTGCCTTAAGTAGTAGGTAAGTAATTTTTTTTGTAGACTATAACAATGTTTTATTCCAACTGACTTCCAAATGAAGACTCATGACCTTTACCTTGTGCTACAGTTCCAGGTATTTTCACTGGAAGCTGAACTTGTATGTGATACTGCTGGTTCTCATCTTTGTGGTGCCTTTTTACATTGGGTACTTTGTTGTCAGCAACATACGTCTGTGTAAGTTATTCTACATTTAATCATTGAAACACCAGTATTGAATAAATGATATAGATGCTGATTTTCATTTTGTCTCAAAAACTGTGTATCTTTTTAGTGCACAGACAAAGGCTTCTTTTTGCCTGTATGGTGTGGTTCACCTTCATGTATTTCTTCTGGAAGTTGGGGGACCCATTTCCAATCCTCAGTCCAAAACATGGTGAGTGTGAATTGTTTCCTTCACTTGGCATACAATCTTCCTGCTTTGTGCTTTGAAATCACAGCTCATTTCACTGTCTACGTAATACAGATTATATTAAAAGAGATAATAGAATGAGATAATAGAATACATTTACATAGGGCTGGGAAATATATTAAGTTGAATTAATTGAGGTTTTGCATTCTGAAAATTGCAAAAAAAAAAAAAAAAGACTGAATCACAAAATGGAGATTATACCTTTTTTGTTCAACAGAAATTTAAATCGAAACCTGTTTGCTTCTTCTCGTAATATCTTATTGTGAATGTGTGTCTCCAGTCGTATATGGTCATAGTTTTAGTAAAGAGAATATTTTTCACTCATGTTTTGTCCAGGGATGCACCCATTGCAAAATTATTGCCTGATACCGATACTTAAAAGGACATTTTGGCTGATGACTGATATTGTTGAGTCTCTCAGTCCTTTCTATCACAATATCTTTGAATGAAAACAGATTATGAAATAGAAATTAATGAATAAACCTTAATCTTTATAATATAGCACGACAGATGAATGTCGCCACCTGCCATCAGTGAAAAGACATCTTCCATGCTGATACAGAGATTGACCATTTTCTGCAAATATTGGTTGATACTGATCTTTTGGTGCACCCCTAGATTTGTCTTCAGTTCATGTAAACAGAAAACAATTGATTTAAAATCTTAAATCATTCGCAATGTTGAAAAAGGTCAAGGTTTAATATTTTGGCCAGAATTGGTTGATAAATAATTGAATTAAATGATTTAATTATCTTTTGGATAGGTCACAGTTTATCAACAAAGATATCACACCCGATGAAGAAGACCACACGAACACCTAAATAAAACTTGTATTTAATTTTTTAGGCTTTGTAAACCGAAGTTGTACAGGGCAGATTTGACTTAAATAACTTAAATATACAAAGTCTGTTACTGAAATATACAGTGACAATGACGTTGATGATGTGCTTTGAGATTAAGCAGGTTCAGTGAAATCACATCTTATGGAGGTGTTAAATGTTAAAGCTCAAATAAAAGAAAAATGATGTGGAAATGGATGATGAAAATATGACGTTCCTGTCAGTTTGATCTATGTAGGAGCTTTTATACAAGTGAATGGAGACGATTATCTCTTTTCACCTATGATAAGAATAATTGCTTTTGGTTCACATAATTGTGTTAAGATGGGTGGGTAATAACTTCTCATATTTTTGATGTCTTGTTATCAGGAATCCTGTCCATTGAGCAGCTAATCAGCCGTGTTGGTGTAATAGGCGTGACACTCATGGCGTTGCTATCGGGGTTTGGTGCCGTCAACTGTCCCTACACGTACATGTCGTATTTTCTCAGGTAAGTCCAGATGTTGATTTTCTCTGACTCTGACACAACCAGACCACACGTTAAGAAGAATCCAATTATGTATCAGTTGTTATGATGCCTTTATATTTTCTATGTTTATACAATACTCAAACACAAGCTGCTGATGTGTTCATAGAAATGTAACAGACAGTGACATACTCGCTCTGGAACGGCGGCTACTCCAAACTATGGACATGATTGTCAGCAAGAAAAAACGGTAAGTGATCTTCTTTCCATTAAGTGTTTTTTCAAACTGTGTCGCAGCCTTGTGTAATGTGTCTTTTTTAAATGCAGAATTGCCATGACACGGAGGCAGATGTACCAGCGTGGGGAAGACCAGAACAAACAG
This sequence comes from Sphaeramia orbicularis, assembly GCF_902148855.1. Classification (NCBI taxonomy): domain Eukaryota; kingdom Metazoa; phylum Chordata; class Actinopteri; order Kurtiformes; family Apogonidae; genus Sphaeramia; species Sphaeramia orbicularis. Next base: position 34,285,770 of record NC_043977.1, on the reverse strand, counting down.
ACGGGATTCTGGGGCATGATAAAGAGTGTGACCTCCACACAGACAGGCAGCGAAAGTATCCTTGGACACTAACACTGAATGATACAGATTTTAAACCCGGGGTTCCCACTTGTCCTGGAAAACCTGGAAAATGATTGACCAGTTTTCCAGTCATGGAAAACATGGAAAATGAGAAAAAAGCTCAAGTGTCTTGGAAACGGTTAAGTTATCCTGGAAAATTATTTATCCCCCCCCGCCTTGTGACCTTGTGTGCCTAAACTGAGCTGAAACAAAGGAAGTAGTTTTTAGTGATTTAAAAATGCAAATATTTTTAGAGGAAGTGCAGAAGAGAAAGTGAGAGAGAAGAGAAAGTTGAGTTGGGAATTGCCCAGTTGAACATTGTATGAATGAATGAATGAATGAATGTTTTTATTATTGTGTCGTGCATAAAGAACATGCCCAGCCCTTACATGGGCTTATAAGACACCAAAAATACACATCAAAAATCAAACACCAGACAATAGGCACAATAGATATGAACAAAACAAAATACTGACCTATTTAAACAAACACATCTGCCGCTTTTTCCAGGCTTTACAAACAAATAATGCTAATTTATATACAATAGAAACTAAACAACCATTTCATCTTGTCATCATCAGTACTTCAAAAAATATCAGGATTTCGGATACACATATCATCAAAGGGGCTCTCAGTTCATCATATAGAGGACAATAAAAAAGAAAATGTGATTCATTTTCCACCTCCCCCAAATCACACAGTCCACAAAGTCTGTTTTCTTCTGGGATTTGGGTGAATCTCCCAGTTTCTAAGGCCAAGGGAAGGATTCCTGTTCGCAACTGAGCAATTAGGGACCTTTGGTTCCTGGTCAAATTTGCGCTGACATAAAATTCTGTTTTATATGTGTTTTTTAGTTGAACGTATGTCCGCAGCTTCGGTTTAGTCAGGATCCCATTCATCCATTTTTCTTCAAAAGCAGACATTAGGTTAGCTCTGATCTTATTAATACTACGTAAAAGGTTGTTGTGAAACATATATTGAAGTTGTGCTTCTGCAAAGACAGCTCTGACCTCTGTAACTCCAGTTTGTCATGTTAATGAAGTGCTACGCTGTAATCTGTGGGTGTGTTTATATTATTCTATGATACATTTGTCATAATTATTTTTCATTGATAAATTATAGCCATAGACTGCACATCAAATGCCTGAGTAATAAACAGAAAAAAATTGGGTAAATGCAAGTTACAACTGTAGAAAAGAACACTTCCAAAGAATGAGGGGAACAGGGGATTGGATTAGTGTATGATGTGATAACTTGTCTCTAGCAGCTGAAAATGTCCTGGAAAAGTCCTGGAAAATAATTTAAGGGAAAGAGTGGGAACCCTGAAACTACTACTCATGTTATAAAAGATGAGCCTTAACCTCTTCCCTTCAGACCTCTCTCTGATCCAGCAGGAAGTCGACGCTCTAGAGGAACTGAGTCGACAACTCTTTCTGGAGACTGTAGACCTACAAGCGACCAAGGTAACACATCTACACTAACACACAACATACACCACTTACAGCTATAATGTGTAGCAGGTCCACACTGCAATATCTCATAACAAGTAGAGCAGTGATATATATTTTGCTGACTTGTGTTTTATATTATATCAAATATTTTAATGTTTAAAATCAGAGAAATCCATAGTTTTATTCGCTATGATCTGTTTGTTTGGTTACGTGTCAGTGGTGTCATTTCCCACTACATACAACATAGTAAATACAGGGTAAATTCTACGGTAACGTAATGTGTTAAGTTCTCCGTCAACATTATGCTAGAAAACATTGCTTGCGACTATTTCATGAGAAGGAAATTAGATCGTATGACTATGCATCACTGAGCAAAATATGGCAAAAATAAAAATACATTATCTCATGACATGATTTCTGCATTTCTTCAGTAATAGTGGAGAAAACAACACTACTTTTACTATTTTTTTTTGAGATAATCCTAACTGCAAAAATTACATACTGTGTGTTTAAATCTACCATAATTTGAATCTGGAAATTGTCATAAAATGAATCTTAAATCCACCACTGATGCTCCTGCTACAGGGCTCTGAGGTTTTCCCAGAGCTCCTTTGACCTGGAGTCAAACTGCAGACATTGCAGTAATGTAACACTGTTAGACTATGTGCACTCCCTTTTGATTATCTGTGCGATAAAGGATATGGTTTTGATATGATATCCTGTTGACCACCACCTTTCCTTCTCTATAGGAGCGAATTGAGTATTCAAAGACATTCCAGGGGAAATACTTCAACTTTCTCGGATACTTCTTCTCCATCTATTGTGTTTGGAAAATATTCATGGTGAGAGTATTTACATCTCTATCCTGCCATTATGTCTTTTTAATCATACTTCCGTGCACTACTGTGTGTGTAATAGTCATTATACAGTTAAGCAGTCAAAAATCTTGTGCCCACGGTCTATTAGATTTATTTTCCAAATCCCATACTCTTCCTGTTTTAGGCCACTATAAACATTGTGTTTGACCGAGTTGGAAAGACTGATCCAGTGACGAGGGGCATCGAAATTACAGTGAACTACTTAGGCATCCAGTTTGACGTAAGCTCTTACACACACGCTCACATACATATCTACAGAATTAGTCACATGTCATATACCATAACTGTAAATCATTATCTCTCTGTCTTGATCTACAGTGAACCTGAGCATGTCTTTTTTTTTCTCCCATGTAGACACTTACTGCCTTGAATTATAAACACATATAGTCGCGGAAAAAATTATTAGACCACCCTTGTTTTCTTCAATTTCTTGTTCATTTTCATGCCTGCTACAACTAAAGGTACATTTGTTTGGACAAATATAATGATAACAACAAAAATAGCTCATAAGACTTTAATTTAAGAGCTGATTTCTAGCCGTTTTCCATGGTTTTCTTGATAATAACCAAAATTGTTAAAAGCTGTGGGAGACTTTCATCACCAGTTTTTTTTATCAAATCTGTAAAACCCCAGTCATAGCCAAAGTATCATGAATCTTTAAGTCTTTCTCTGATTACTCACTTGAATCTCTTCCCTCATGGTGAACAATTTCAAAGTGCCATCCACCATAAACAAACCATGTGTTTACAAACAGAGCCGGGAGGTAACTCGGGCATCTTCGGAGTTTTGTTGTGACGTGCACTGTGGGAAACGGAGGTTCGCACAGTGGCAGCAGCAGTGACCCCATATGATATTATATGGATGAAATAAACACGATGCAGAAATGGCTGAAACATGGAAACGGCTGGAGCTCCGCGTCGTGTTTGTTGCAGGTGCCGCTGCCAGGCAGAGCTCCGCTTGCTTCGCTTCTGCATTTTAGCTGTTTCTGCGTTTGTGTTTTATTTCATCCATATAATATCATATGGGGTCACTACCTCTGCCGCTGCGCGAACCTCCATTTCCCACAATGCATATTGTGACAAAATTCCGAAGATGCCCGAGTTACCTCCCAGCTCTGTTTGTAAACACATGGTTTGTTTATGGTGGATGGCACTTCGAAATTGTTCACCGTAATGCAAGAGATTCAGGTGAGTACTCACAGAAAGACTTACAGATTCATGATACTTAGGCTATGACTGGGGTTTGACAGATCTGATGAAAAATTGGTGACGAAAGTCTCCCGCACCTTTAAGTTCTTACATTGATAGCTATGGCATTGTACTTCCAAAACCAGTGCTTTTAGGCATTCCATGTTTTCTTTTCTGTCTGTTTTAGTCACATGACACACACAGGAGTTAGTACTTGTTTGCATAATCACTGTTTTTGGTTACTTTTGATAGTCTAATAATTTTTTCCGTGACTATAAATGAATAGATAATGATCCTATTTTGTTTCCCTTTTCCATTTCTTTACTTATTCATTTGTTGTGTCACAGGTAAAGTTTTGGTCGCAGCACATCTCATTCATCTTGGTGGGAATAATAATCGTTACGTCCATACGAGGCCTGCTCATCACCCTCACAAAGGTAAAACAATCACATTTTCTAAGCATATTGCTGATGATAAATGTGTAAATTCTTTTGCTGGTGTTGAGTGTTATGTCAGTAGTACCAAAACTGTTTTATATTTGTTCTGTTTCATTACAGTTCTTCTATGCAATATCAAGCAGCAAGTCTTCCAATGTGATTGTGCTTGTGCTCGCTCAGATCATGGTGAGTGTGCTTCCTTTTTAATGCGGTGCAACATACATACAACAGATGAAACAGTAATTCCCTCACTGTTTTACTCTTTCAGGGGATGTACTTTGTATCTTCGGTGTTACTGATGCGAATGAGCATGCCACTGGAGTACCGCTCTATAGTGACAGAGGTGTTGGGAGAGCTGCAGTTCAACTTCTATCACCGATGGTTTGACGTCATCTTCCTGGTCAGCGCCCTGTCCAGCATCCTCTTCCTTTATCTTGCCCATAAACAGGCGCCAGAGAAGCACATGACTCTCTGACCAGTGTCCCACCTGGATGTGACTCCTGACTCTTAGGGTGACTTAATTTGGAACTTTGGACATTTGAATCTTTTTTTTTTTTTTGTCTTTTTTAAGCACATAATTTTCTGGACACACTGGGAAAGCTCTAAACTTCCCAAATCAGGGATAATGTTGGATACAAGTGATGGGGTAATATTGGAGGGAACAACTCTTGAAGAAAAGAATTAAATTTTACATTGAAACACTTTGTTCTCGGCGCTCTTGAATCTGCGAATCTTGGGCCAAAATGAGCTTTTTATTTGGTTTGTTTAAAAACACTGGAGCTGTACAGTTCACGGCACATCCCCGCTTTACTAAATGAACAGGAATATATGAATATGTCACTCACCATCATCATCATCGTCGTCGTCATCTGTCTTTGTCAAGTGTGCCATGTAATCGGAACAACAATCAAAACCCCATAAAGACAATATAATTCAGTCAGTTTGTGTTGATTTCTTTCCATTCATATAACACGGTGCTCATTTTATTTGTAGAAGCAAGAAAAAGTGTTTGCACTGAGTAGAAATCCATAATATTCACTGGTGACTTTATTAATATCCTTAGATGTGTAGTTAATTTTGGTAGCACTGATAATCTCTCAAATGGGAAAGTCATTGCACAGGCTCATCAACATGTTTGTCTGTTGTTTGTCAAAGAAAGACAAAAAAATAAGGATTTGTTTGCAGTCCGTTTGCACAGTTAATCTGCTATAATTTAAAGGTAAATATTTATTAATGTCCTTCATCTCGTCATTGGTATCAACTGGATGTGTGAGGTTCGTGGAGGTGATTTAATAAACAAAACGTGGATCAACATCAGATTGACGGAGGGCAAATCAGAAAACAGGTCCTATTAGTGTCTTCTCAGAGTCTCTCATCCATACTGTCCTGAGATGAAGATGATGACACAGACGGGGTCTAAAAGAAGACAGAAAATACAAGTCTCAAACCTATAATTCATGTTTTCATTCACTCTTCTAAGCAGGATCCGTTGGAGAGGATAATAAACGAGTTATGCTTCCATATTGTTACAAGCTTCACTCACCCTCTCTCTTTTCGGTTCAGCTGGGGTTTCATGCATGTCCTCTTCTTGTCTGTCGTCCTCTGGAGTGGCAGAGGCGTGGACCTGAACATAGGACGTTTCCCCGAGCAGATGGCGTGTGATGGTCACTCCTTTAGCCTTGAGCTGGTCATAGACGCTCTTCGAAGCCACCAGCATCTCCAGAGAGCTGCCACTGGCGCGAATCAATGCCACCACCTCATCGTGGTTGCTGGTCTCCACATTTACGCCGTTCACTTCCACTACGATATCGTCGTCCTCCAGCCCTGCACGGTCAGCTACACTACCCTTCACCACCTGAGATGAAATGTTTCCAAGATTTAACCAATGTGACTGCAGACAGTAAAGATAACTTAGCAGATAATGTTGTCAAGTCTTACCTCTTTAATGTACTGTCCACACACTCCCTGGATGCCATTTAGGTGGAAGCCAAATCCAGCTGAAGACTTCTCCATCTTACACAGTTTGGGCTTGAGCTCCTCCTCCTTCTCCTGGGGGGGCGTTGCTGGCCGAACAACAGCGGGCGCATTGACAGCTTCTGTGTAGCTTGGTGGTAAGAGGGAATCCTTTGTTTCCTCCCAGAAAATCATAGGAGACACGTTTCCCTATGTGGGACACAACAGGAGGTCATTGTAGAGGGAGTATCCTGAAGTAATATTCCATCAGTGACATCAGTAGATTATTAACCTGTAAAGACCCAAACATCCACTGCTGATCAAAGGCATCTACTGATCTAAAAGCTTTAATAACTGTTGATCCACTTATCACATTAACACATCTAAATAATTCAGGTAAAATGCAGTTTGTCGTCTTTTCATGGTCATCAGATATGGACGTTCAGAGGATCCATAGTGAAAGTGGAAACAGCGTCATCTTCTACAACATTAATTCATCAGTAAAACCCATAAAGTTGGATCAATGACAGTGGATGGAGACACTTGCTTTTATTGTCAGTTAATTATATATTTTATTGATAAAGTCACTTTTTCCCTATTTTTTCTGTTTTGTTTTTTTTTTAATACTTTATTTTTTATTTGTTTTAGTAAAAGGTACAAAACAAACAGAGAAATGGTCACAGGTACAATCAGACATTTACATACTGTTTACTGTCCACAAATTGAATGAAAAAGTCCTATTTTTTCCAATACTTTACACCCTTGTGTTGTTGTAGGCGGAGATTGTAGGTCATCATTTCCATTAAAGGGATATGATGGACAATTTTTCTCACCAAAGAGATTGAGGGAGGATCCTTTTTAGCCAATATTTGGGGATGGCGTTTTTACCTGTGGCAAGCAGTATTCTAAACAGATATACATCACTTTTACATTATATCTCTGGTTGAATGCTAAAAAACAAAGTAGCCAATGACATATCAAAATGAACACCAAAAACTGAATACATCAATGTTTTGATATAATCTTTGAATTTACTCTGAGCTTTTATGAACATCTACATGGTCAGTAAATTAGAGGAAAATACATGATTTTCACTGAAAAACGCATAATGTAGAGGATATTGTAATAAATGGTGATAAATCACTTGAGAAAGACAAAAAATAATAATTTGGAAGTTTCGACAAAAGTAGCTGTGTGTCTTTAAAGGTGCTGGAGACTTTCGTGACCAATTTTTCATCAAATCTGTAAAACCTCAGTCATAGCCTAAGTATCACAAATCTGTAAGTCTTTCTGTGATTACTCACCTGAATCTCTTGCATTACGGTGAACAATTTCGAAGTGCCATCCACCATAAACAAACCATGCGTTTAAAAACCGATCTGGGAGGTCACTCGGGCATCTTCGGAATTTTGTTGCGACGTCCATTGTGGGAAACGGAGGTTCACGCAGCCACTTGACAGCAGCAACAGCAGCACGACCATATGGTATTATATGGATGAAACAAACACGCGGAAACGGCTGGAGGAATATGCATAGAGGGAAGGGAGTTCCTGCCGTTTCCGATCGTGTCTGTTCCAGCTGCCGCTGTAAGGTGGCTGCGCGAGCCTTCACTTCCCACAATGCACATCGTGACAAAATTCCGAAGATGCCCGAGTTACCCCCCAGCTTGTTTGTAAACACATGGACTGTTTATGGTGGATAGCACTTTGAAATTGTTCACCATAATGCAAGAGATTCAGGTGAGTAATCACAGAAAGACTTACAGATTCGTGATACTTAGGCTATGACTGAGGTTTTACAGATTTGACGAAAAATTGGTCACGAAAGTCTCCAGCACCTTTAAGGGTTCAAAATGAGGCATCAGTGTAGTAGTGGAGGTTCATAAACAGACACCTGGTAAATGTGAGGGCTCGTCACATGGTTAAAGGTAGAGGTAGGAATAGAAACTGATTGACAAGTCTAGTTTCAGTTTTTGGATGTTTCTCTCATATAATTTAATCTTTTACTTGTGGCCTTATTTTGGGTTGGGTTTGAAAATTTAAGTAAAGAAAAAATTGTTTTTGGAGCTGTGAACAGCTCAGACATCTGAAATATGATGCTGAATATGCACAGCATTTTCCGAGACAGAAAGTTTGGAAACCACAAATATAACCTATAAAAATGTATTGAATTTTAAGACTGTTCATTCATATTCTCCACTGAGTATAATCTGAAAAGTAACTAGTAACTGAAATTGGAAAATTAATGTAAAGGAATTTAAAGTACATTTGCCTCTGGGAAATAGAAGTATAAATCTGCATAAAGACTTAAACAGCCACCAAACAAAAACATCTACTGACCTAAAATGTTTAATAAGGTTTGAAAATCCCAGTAATACGTTTAATTAACTCTCAACTTTTTTTCAGATGCGTTTTTTTTTTTTTTTTTTGGACAGTCAGAAATTCTGTAGTGAACATGAAAACACCACAATTTTCTCCAACACTGATTCCATCAAAAATCTGTGTAGTTTGATAAATGACAGTGGCTGTAGACACTTGCTGTTATGTTCATTCAATGGTAAATTTTGCAAAAAACATCACGTTTGCTTCAGTTTTCTTTGATTTGATACAATAACCTTTGAATGCACTTTGAGCTTATATAAATATCTACATGATCAGTAAATTAAATATGAGTAAATACTTGGTTTTCACTGAAAGCTGCAACATTCAGCAGCTAATATTATAAATAAGTAACAGTGATAAATCACTTAAGGTTAAATATAGGGAAAAAAATCATCCAGAACATGTCACAAAAATAGTTCCAGGTCTTTAAGGGTTCAAATGTAAATCCTCATGTAAATACAAGTACCTCCCATTTGTACTTAAGAGCAGTACTAAGGTGCTATAACTTGAAGTGTCGGTGTGCTCACCTGTGTGAATATTTGGTCTGTGTCTTTGTCCACCACTAGGAGCATGCATTTGTTGCCGCTCTGTTTGATCCTGTCCACCACCTGGTCATGGTCACGGCTGTCCACATTATGGCCATCCACAGCCACCACTCTGTCCTTGACCATCAGACCTGCTTTTTCTGCCGGACTGCCTCTGTCGACCTCTGTGATGAAGTGTCCTGCATACAGTCAGTGAGTACAGATCAGACAGAAAAAATGGCACCACTTTACATTAAAGTGCACATGTAGATGCTCACAGTATTACTATATTAGTAGCATATTGGCACCTATTTATGCCTGAGTCTGCAAAACCATATACTATTGCTGCAATGCTATTTTCCCCTCAATAACCTCTTAATTACAGCTAATTAATATTCAATAAGTAGGTTGTTTGGATTACAATCTTATTATGGTTTGTTTAGTATTGGCCTTATAAGTTGGTAAGAGGATCCACATTATACAAGGCACATTAAAATCTTATTCAGTGCATGAATAATTAGTAGATTTTTCAGTGAAAAGACTTAAAAGTTGTAGGTTAAGAAAATAAAAAGTGCAATCTTATATAATACCCGTAATACAGGGATGTAAAACTCATTTTAGTTCAGGGGCCACATTCAGCCCAGTTTGATCTCAACTGGGCTGGACCAGTAAATAGTAGCATAATAGCCTTAAATAATGACATCTCCAAACTTTTCTCTTTGTTTTAGTGCAAAAAAATAAAACTGAATTATGAAATTATTTACATTTACAACTATATGAATGAAAAAGATGTGAATAACCGGAAAAAAACTGAAATTTCTTCAGAAAAATAAGTGCAATTTTAACAATATTATGCCTAAAGTTATCATTTATACATGTGCGTTACAGATCAGATCTACAAAGGCACAAAACATTTAATAACAGACAGAATATAGTTAAAATTGCTCTTAATTTTCTTTAGACATTCCAGGTTGATCATATTTGTTCAGGTTATTCACATTTTATTGTTATAGAATAGTTTGTAAATGTAAATATTTCATAATTTATTATTTTTTGCACTAAAACAAAGGGGAAAAAATGAAGATGTCATTATTTATAGGCATAATATAATATTATTTTTTCACATGAAACTAAAAAGAATATTTGGAGTCATTATTTTTAGATTATTCTGCTCTTATTTTACTGGCAAATTCATCCCAGGGGCTGGATTGGAACCTTTGGCGGGCCCATGTTTGACACCTGTGCTCTAGTATGTCTGTTAGTAGTTAAAGGTGAATATATGTACCTTAATATAAAATGTTTCCAAAAACAGATAGGAAAACAAATAGAAATGACTTATTCAGATATTGACTGTGGGGTACCTTTTTGTTTGGTTCCCTCTTTGAGCAGAAAGCCGTATCCATCAGGTCCTTTGGTCATTTCAACGATTCTCGGTTTGTGAGGGAGGTACTTGGTTGTGGCAAACCACGCTCCTACTTTGTGCTTGTTCTGGTAGTACTTGTCTGTTTCTGCATCAACCAGGAGGAACATGATGCTGCTGCCTGCTGACTTGATCATGTCCACGGCCTGATCGTGCGTGGCGCTCTCCAAGTTCTCCCCGTTGATCTCCAGGAGGCGGTCGTTGATCCTGACACCCGCTCTGTCGGCCACACCTCCCGGGATCACCTCTGTCATGAACAAACCCAGCTCACCTGGAGAAGATGAAACAGAAGATGTGAAGTAATCAGAACAAGACTCATCAAGGGAACTCACACAGGAAAAAATCCAAATCGTATCAAGTGTGCTTTTCTCATTTCTTGTCAAAATATCTCATCATACTTAAAATAAGACATAATCACCTAAAGAGTAACTTTCCAGTGAGATATAAGAACTTATTTTTAGATAATAGATCCTGAAAGTCTTAGTTCAAGAAATCTAATCTAATCATTTTCACTTGTTCCATTGGCAGATTTTTTTTTGCTGGAATGAAGCATAAAAATCTTGAATTAAGCAAAAAAAAAAAAAAAAAATTGTAAACTTCAGTAAAAAGTTAAAAAGTGCACAAAGACCTGTTAAATGTAATATATAGAAATAAATAACTGATAGATTTCAATAAAAGGTTAAAAAGTGTACAAAGGCTTATTTAAGACAGAAACAGCTGCGGGAACACTCATCTACAACTTTTTTTTTTTTTTTTTTTTTTTAGAAATTTTCTGCCTCAGATTAAATATGATAAATTTTACATACTTTAATATGATGAACTGCAAAACAAATGATAAAAGTACTGATTAGCTGATGATTTCAAAGTATTTGTTAAAGTGTAACTACACCTACAGTATATATTGGTTTATGTACATTTATACAATAGATTAAGTAATATTCCACTGGGAAGAACCCGAAAAGTCAATGTTTTATAATGTGCAGACAGTGTTTTGAAGTAGATCTGTTACTCTGAAACAAACATTCCCATCAATCCCATCGTCTGTTAACATTTTGTCCTAAGACTAACAGCTAACTCAGCCAACAGCATTTTTTACTTTTTTTCTTTCTTAGTGAATCATACTTTTTTGCTACTTTTATTCTGGAGGCATTTTATTTGTAGACCAGAGTAACAGCAACTGAATTATTAGCAGAATTCTGAGTCATTTATATTTATAAATCCTGTAAAATGTGAAGAGGTCCAGAAATATTAGTGATCACAAAGTCAGTTCTGTTTCACATTATCATCCAGTTCAGACAAATAAATGAAAAGAGTAAGTGCATTTGTAAGACACGCTCCGTGCTTTTAATAGTCTTCGTTTTTGTCCTACTCTTCCTCTTGTGTTAGCTTTCTGTTACCATCTTTAATGTTAACGGGTCTTAAATCATCTGTACAATACACTAGAAACAATTATCTATCATCCAATTTATTTCTCATCTCTTGGTTACCTTGTTAGGTTTCCTTATCCATGAAAATATTGGTTTTAATACTTTCGGTGTGAGCCTCTGGACCTTTTTTTTGTGTCTGTATACCCCCTGATGTGCAATCTGCAGGTCACAAACTCTATACTGAATTGACCTCACATGTGTGGACATGCCCATCTTTGCTTGTTTTGTTTTTGTGCAGGTATATTTACCTGAGGTCCAGCGGCTTGGTCTAAGTATTGTGGACTGCTGATTCCACTACTATCCATTTGTTAGTAGTATTAACTGTCATGGACATTTGTTCTGGTTGTTGGTGGTTGTGCCAGCACCAGCTGATCTACTTTTTGATAGTTCTGGTTCAGTTATCTGTGCATCAACTGCATCCATGTGTCTCCCCCTACTTCCCCCTGTTCTCCCCCTCTTCCCCAGTCTCTCTATCTCTCTCTCCCTCTCTTTTTCTCCTCCTTTACCCTCTATCTCTAACCCCAACTGGTCAAGGCAGACGTCCATCCTCCAGGAGTCTGGGTCTGCTCCAGGTTTCTGCTGTTAAAGGGAAGTTTTTCCTTCCACTGTCACCACTCACAAGTGTTTTCTACTGGAGGATTCTGTTGGGTTTCTGTAAATTGGCTTGAGTGTCTGACCAACCAGCTATATAGGTAAAGTGTCATGAGATATGTTTTGTTATGAGGCGCTATATGAATAAAATTTGATCAATTGAATGATACTGGATAACAAGGCAAAATGAGAATCCCTTAATGCTCATATGATTGGCAGAGGAGCTGGCTGTCAGTGTGTTGGCTGACAGTGCACTTAGGATTTCAGTTTGGGCTGTAATTATTGCTTTATAATCTTATTTTTATAACTGAGTCAAAACCAACCCTAACAACACAAAGGTCATAATTTCAACGAGAGCATTTCATAATTTAGTGAAAACATGTTTTTTTGTTTTTAACCCTTTCATGCGTAGTGGTCACTCCAGTGGACAGTTATTCTCCAGCTGTTCTCTTGTATATTCATGGATTTTATTGTTTCAGTTCCATATCAGCCAACACAGTGGATGCCTATGCATCATCCCATACACTGCAATTCATACCATTACTGTAACTTTGCTGTTTTTGATAAACCTGATCTGCACTAACATGTTTGAGTGTAAATCAATCGCTTGTTATTGTTAACAGACTGTAATTAACCATTTTTCTTAAACAAAAAGGTTTTTTTTTTTTTTGATATTATCTCCATAAAGTGAATAATAACTAATATTAGAGTATGTTAAAATGTGACAAAACACCAGATTAGCAGCATTAAAAAAAAAAAAAAAATTCATACTTTTCACACAGTGTATCAGTAAATACATGTTTCTTTGCTTCAAAAATTAAATGCATGATATCCAGCTGAGTGAATATTTTTGCATCTCCAAAAAAATAGGTTCATAAAATTTTCAATCCCATTGTTTTTTTCATGCCTAAAGAGTAATAAAAACACTCAGGAAAAATATCTTGATTAGGGTCAAAAAACGGTATTCAAAATCTCTCTGATGGGACATTTTAGAGACAATTTGACCCACATTTTTTACTTTTAAATTCATTTTTGCTTTAGTTGGACCATTAGGGATTATCTAAAAGGATAAAAGGAGCTACTTTATATTGAAATAAATGTTGGAATGGCAATCAATTAAAGTTCACTCTCTGACTGGACATTACTGTGTTTTGACCCATGAAGGTTCTCATAATTCATGCATGAAAAGGTTAATTATTTTGTTGAAATAGAGGTTCCTGACAAAGTCAAAAAGTCTTGATGCAATAAACAAATTTTATGTGGTTCTATTATACATTTAAAACCTAAAATGGGAAGAGGAAGGTTAAATGACTGGGCTCACCTTTAACTGAGCGGAGGGAGAACCCGTAGCCTGAGCTGGACCGGACCAGATAGCAGAGTTTGGGTTTTGGAGCCTGTTTTGACACACCATTAGCCACTGCTGTGGTCTGAGGGTCACAGAGCTTCACCCCCTGTGCTTTAGCTTGCTTGTAAGACGTTTCATCCAGGATATGGAATGTAACGGATGCCCCACTGTTTCTCACCAGTTCCACCACCTGCCCCAGGGACACACACAGCAGAATGGTTCCAAGAAAAAAAAAATGCTCCTCACAGGTAAATGCCATTAGTCTGGGAGTTATTATTGATTTGGTGAATGCACTCCAGTATTTCCACACTCTGCTTACCTCTGAATGGGACAGCTCATCAACAAATGTTCCATTGACCCGAAGGATGCGGTCTCCGTCTTTCATGCCAGCCAGTTCTGCTGGACTTCCCATTTCCAGGCAGCGGATCAGGTGACCTTCTTCACCCTGCTCCACCCTCAAGAAGAAGCCAAACGTCTGGCCCGACCTCTTAGTTAAAGAAATCACCCTCGGCTTGTACCCGGCCATGTCCTAACACAGACAGAAAGACTAGTAATGGTATGTCATAGCCCAGGTTTTACATTTTAATCACTGTTTGTGCAATTATTTTATGTATTTATTGACTCTGTTGAACTCATATTTTTCCTGTTTTCATCATGTTTTGTCATAATTTTTAGCCCTGTTAGTCAATTTATAATCCCCCCCCCCCCCGACTCACTGCATTGTTGTTATTATTATTATTATTATTATTATTATTATTATTATTATTATTATTATATCCTTTTATGAATTTGTAACTTTTGGTTTACACTGTACATTTCTTGATGCTGCCTGTGTTGTTTTAAGTTTTAATTAACCACCTTTTTTATTTGATGTGTGTTGTTTTATTCATGTTTTCTTCTTTGTCTTTAGCTATTCCTCTTTTCTTCCATTTGATCGTCTGATAAAATATATATAACACTTTCTATCCTTATCCTTATTCTTGTTGCTGTTATTGTTCTTTTAACACACTCTGGGCTGTTTGTATTAAATGTGTTTAATAACCTGCATAGAATCATTTTATTCTACTTAGACAAGGGGTGTCAAAAATGCGGCCCGGGGGCCAAATCCGGCCCACCAAAGGATCTAGTCCGGCCCAAGGGTTGAATTTGTGAAACACAAAAAATTACACTAACATATTTATAATCATTTTATTTCAGGTTTTACATTCAGACCAATCTGAAGTGGGTCAGACCTGTGAAATACGATCACAATTACCTATAAATAATGACAACTCCCAATTTTTCTCCTGGTCAACGTACACATTTTCTTGTAATTTTACTGTATTTACACTAAAACACACTATAATTTCTCAAAAAACATGAAAAACCTAAAGAAATACAGTATGAAGAACCTGAAATGTCTTAAGAAGTGCAATTTTACAACATGTCTGTTATTAAACATTTTGTGTATTTGTAGATCTACTGTGATCTGTAAGTTGTAATGCACATGTGTAAATGATCAACTGAAGCAAAATATTGTTAAAATTGCACCTATTTTTCTGAAGAAATTTCACTTTGTTTATGTTATTCACATTGTTTTAAAGCAGGGGTGTCAAACATGCGGCCCGGGGGCCAAAGGGTCCAGTCCGGCCCTTGGGATGTTTTTGCAAAGTCAAAAATTCCACAGTCTTGAATTGAATTAAGCAATAAATAAATAAATAAATAAATGTATCTTTAATTAAGGAAAAAATGTTGAATTAAGCAAAAAAAAAAAAAAAAAAAAAACTTTCAATTAAGTAAAAAAAACAAATCTTAAATTTAGCAAAAAATCTTGAACTAAGCAAAAAATCTTGAATTAACAACTTCAAATTTGTTTCTTTGTTTTAGTGCAAAAATAACATTAAATTATGAAAATATTTACATTTACAAACTATCCTGTAACAATAAAATGTGAATAACCTGAACAAATACGAACAACCTGAAATGTCTAAAGAAAATTAAGCACAATTTTAACTATTTTCTACCTGTTACTAAGTGTTTAGTGTCTTTGTAGATCTGATCCATAATGCACATGGACAAATGATAAGTTGAGGCAGAATATTGTTAAAATTGCACTTATTTTTTCTCAAGAAATTTCAGTTTTTTCAGGTTATTCACATCTTTTTTGTTTGGATAGTTTATAAAAAATATTTTCATAATGTAATGTTTTTTTTTCTTTACCCTAAAACAAAGACAAAAATTTGGAGTTGCCATTATTTACAGGGGTTGGACAAAATAATGGAAACACCTTAAAAAATCAACAAAATATAATTTAATATGGTGTAGGTCCACCTTTTGCGGCAATTACAGCCTCAATTCTCCGAGGTATTGATTCATACAACTTGTGAATTGTTTCCAAAGGAATTTTAAGCCATTCTTCAGTTAGAATACCCTCCAACTCTTTTAGAGACGATTAGCGGTGGAAATCGACGTCTTACTTAAATCTCTAAAACTGACCATAAATGCTCAATAATGTTGAGGTCTGGGGACTGTGCCGGCCATACGAGATGCTCAACTTCATTAGAATGTTCCTCATGCCGTTCTTTAACAATTCTAGCTGTATGGATTGGGGCATTATCATCTTGAGGTGAAGGTGTTTCCATTATTTTGTCCAACCCCTGTATATATTATTATATTATTTTTTTTACTGGTTCGGCCCACTGCAGATCAAATTTAGCTGAATGTGGCCCTGAACTAAAATGAGTTTGACACCCCTGTTTCAAAGGGTTGTTTGTAGATGTAAACATTTTCCTAATGTAATTTTTTTTTACCTTTTTCACTCTAAAATATAGAGAAAAGTTTGGAGTTGACATTATTTATATATCATTTGTTAGTATTTTACTGGTTCGGCCCACTTGGAGTCAAACTTGCCTGAATGTGGCCCCTGAACTAAATGAGTTTGACACCCCTGACTTGGACTATTGCTTTAGTAACAGATTACCCTTAACTTTAAGAAGGTGTTGATGTGCAGATTGTTCTGATAAGTAGTTAATCTTCCATCAGTCCTTCAGTGCAGTTAATGGTTAAACACAGGCTCCGCTGAAGGAGGCGACACCTCCTTTAAAGACAGTCTGGACTTTGAAAGCACAGCGAAGAATAAAGACTAAATGACACCGTAATCTTCTTAAAAGACCATTACTTCCATATAAGGTGGACCATAAATGAAGTGTTTTGGTGTGGATGTCAGTGTGACGTACAAGAGCCACTACAAATTACAAGACTGATCAAAACATTCTGCTGAAAATTTGATTAAGATCCGCACGAGAGATTTGTAATTTCAAGTCAGCGTGCAGTCACTTTGAGTGTTTTCCATCTCAGCAGCCACCTGTACCTGCACAGGACTACGCCATACAATCAGACCTTGTGATTACTGATGAACATTTAGAATGAAATATTATCATACCCACTGCTTATTTTAACATCGTTTGCCTTTCCCCTGCCATTCAGTCTGATGTTTTTTGTATTTTCAGGAATATTTTCACCTCCTCCTGAAGGCCTATGGTTAAAATGCAACTTGTCTGGATTAAATAAATGTGTAAAGACAGACCTACCAGTAAGTAGGAAATGTGAATATGACACATTTATAAAATCTCATCATATTTATCAGTGATGGTTACTTTAACAGATTCTGTAAAGCTCATTGTTGCCACTGCTATTTACATATTTACATATATTATTTACGACACAAGTTTGATATTATGACATGTTGTGTAATTATGTAATATGTGGTCGGTTAAA
The DNA here is from genome assembly GCF_902148855.1 of Sphaeramia orbicularis. NCBI lineage: Eukaryota > Metazoa > Chordata > Actinopteri > Kurtiformes > Apogonidae > Sphaeramia > Sphaeramia orbicularis. The sequence continues at coordinate 34,268,360 of NC_043977.1, read as the reverse complement.
ACTATACGCAGTAAAATGTTTTGAAATTGAACTCACCAGCTCGTCTCTGCTCAGCGTCCCAGGTCAAAGGAGGAGCTCACCTGACACCCATGCACTGTTATCTGCTGTATCTCCAAACGCCCGCCTCCTCCTCCTCCTGCCGTTTCCTTCACCCCTCCCTCTCCACGCGGGGACTTTGACAGACCAAAGGTGAGCCTAAACGTTGAGTTATTTAACAGCTTCTTGTGTCACATATGTCTTGGGACACCACAGTCCTCACAAAAAATATGGAAGCATAAACTAGTCATCTGTTTGATGGTCAAAGGTCAGCAATGTCAGGTGTCATTACAACACATACAGCACAATCACAACTGTGGCCAGGAAAAATGACAACTATTTCCTGCTCATATTACTAGATTCTATAATTAATATTTTTCTGTTTTGTTTTTCATAAACCTCTCAGTCAGATACATAAATGTACAATAACACATAAAGGTCTAGTAATGGCTGTAACATAGAACTACAATGAGGTGTAAAAATTAGACCAAAGAAAAATAAAGGTTGCTATAGTTTAATGTTTAAAGAGTCCTACATTTGAAAACTTTAATTAAAAGGTATCAAAAGTTAATATTTCACCTTTTATTTATTTTGGATACATTTCTCAAACCACACAGTACTGGAATAAAAAACCTACCCAAATAAAGCTCTACTTCAGCTGATTGTTTTTCATACAGATGTCCACAGGGTTCGTGTGGTTCATATTAAGTTGAGGTCTAGTTGTCTTTGACTTTATTGCTGCTGTGGTCTTCATGGGAGCATATTCTGGTAATAAAAGTATCATGAAGAACCTGCCACCCTCAGGATAGGACAAAGGTGAGAAAACTTAGCCAAAGCCATACAAAACAAAACTCCTAACTGGAAATATCTCCCTGCTTCCAGATGCAGCAATGGCTATGTATAGAATCTCTGTTTGATGGATCTCTATGGAATTATAGTTGTTTTTATCAATATTTTTTCAACAGTGTAAAGCCTTTAACCCTGTAAAACCTGACCCATTAAAACTAGCCACAAAATTAAAATTTTTGGAATTGAAATGTTTATTAGCCCCTTTAACATAATCCAAACAAACAAAGTTTGCCATATCATTTTGTTTATGATATACATATATATATATATATATATATATATATATATATATATATATATATATATATATATATACACACACACAGGGTGGGGAAGCAAAATTTACAATGAACATTTACTTGTTTTTTCTCAGCAGGCACTGCATCAATTGTTTTGAAACCAAACATATATTGATGTCATAATCATACCTAACACTATTATCCATACCTTTTCAGAAACTTTTGCCCATATGAGTAATCAGGAATGCAAACGTCAAAGAGTGTGTGATTTGCTGAATGCACTCGTCACACCAAAGGAGATTTCAAAAATAGTTGGAGTGTCCATAAAGACTGTTTACAATGGAAAGAAGAGAATGACTATGAGCAAAACTATTAGGAGAAAGTCTGGAAGATACTATTAAAGAAGAATGGAAGAAGTTGTCACCCGAATATTTGAGGAACATTTGCACAAGTTTCAGGAAGCGTGTGAAGGCAGTTATTGAGAAAGAAGGAGGACACATAGAATAAAAACATTTTCTATTATGTAAATTTTCTTGTGGCAAATAAATTCTCATAACTTTCAATAAACTAACTGGTCATACACTGTCTTTCAATCCCTGCCTCAAAATATTGTAAATTTTGCTTCCCCACCCTGTATATATATTGTATCACATTCAATACATTAGGCATTTTTGGCAGTTTTTTGCCCACAACAGCATTAACTTTTGTTACAAAAATAAATTTTACCAGAAAAGTTTTGAAAATATAGAACATTTCAGGTATTTATTTGTTTATTTTTACATTAAACTTTTCACAGCCTTTTTGTTTCCCTTGAATGCCAAAAAACAAAATAAATATTTTTCACTTTTTTTTTTTTTTTTTTTGAATTTTCAACCAAATAATATAAATGTTGTTCTCAATGTAACTTTTTGAAAATTACCAAAGACTTTCCATCAAAATGTGTGTCGGTTGATTTAATGATAATGGTCATGTTGAAAAAGGCAAAAAAAAAAGAAGAAAAAAAAACCCTACCACTGGCTGCAGTGGAGTGATATTCCACCAGGGGGCAGAAAGCACGTATCAGGTCATATACAACAGGTTTTTTTAACAAAAGTATTTATCTTGTTGGTGAGATAGAGGTCTCAGAACCTGGTGTAGCAAATATGATACACATTTTCTTTAGGGTTAATTCATAGAATTGTCAGCATTTTTGCTCATTTAGTCAGTTCCTCTCATTTCCCTGAGTTTTCACTTGCAGTCTTATGAGGATATGCTGATAAACTGCAAGAAGGTGTTCTTCTTTACACCGGTGCATGATGGACTGGAAAAGAGATTTTGCTAAAGAGGTGCAGGTTAATTACTTAACCCTTTATCGGGCAAGTGACTGTTTTTGGTTATTACCGCATACATTACAAGACAGTGACAGCACCAGTTACAGTGAGGACAGTGAGTCAACAATCTCAGGTCCAGTGTGGTCTACAGGGTCTGTAAGGTCCACCTCTGCATGAAAAGTGAGTGTACCTGCTTTGTTAGGTACCATGAAGTAATGGTACTAATGTAAGGAATGATGTTCAAAGGGATAATGTGGATGTGGACAGGTGTCTGGATCAGCACTTATGTTGTTGGAAGGTTTTAAAAGTGATGTTCTAATGTTCTAAAAATTTTATATTCTTTTTGGATTAATTTTATTTATTTGTTTATTTTTGCCACTTGTAGGAAAGGAACCAAATATGGTAACTTCACTGATCTTGATTTTTTTTTACACAACAATAAAAAATTTGGAATTTCAGAGTATTTCATAGTATGTATGAGTGCTGTATAAAGGGTTAATAGGTACTTATTTTTTTTTCTCAGATTCAGCATCAGATGAAAGTCTTCATATTATGAGTAAAGTTTTAAAGCTGGTAAGAAATGCACCGTGTGTTTGCAAAAGTATCTAAATTATACATTGCATTGATCCCTAAAGCATTTCCTAATAAAAGACTAGTAAAGGCTTAAGTTGCTGTTCTGAAATCTGCAGGAGCTACCAAGATTATAATAGTTTTGGATTTTTAATTATAGTTTAGTTTTAATTAGTTTTGACTTTTTTTTTCTCTTATTCAGTTAGTTTTAATTAGTTTTTAGAGCAGGTTTGTTAGTTTTTATTAGTTATCGTTTTTTTTCTGAATGCTTAGTTTTAGTTTAGTTTAGTTTAGTTTAGTTTTAGTATTAGTTTTAGTTATTTCATATATTTTATCTTCCTCATCATCCTATTCAAAGAAATTAGTGAGGCGTGGATATGTGTTACCCTGGACACTTTATTTGGGGGTCGGGTTAGGGCGGCTCATGGACTGAGCAGAGACACAATGTACCGTACAATGTATAAATTCCCTATAGCAGGTTGAGGTGGGGTGCAATCCATACACAACGTCACTTACGTGAAACAATGCGAAGATGTGCAAAGCATGAGAGGAGATGCACAAAGCAGCCAGCAGTTAAAGCAGATAGAAACATATATAAACCAGCTAACCAGCAGTTAAAGCAGATAGAAACATATATAAACCAGCTAACCAGCAGTTAAAGCAGATAGGAACATATTATAAACCAGCTAACCAGCAGTTAAAGCAGACAGAAACATATATAAACCAGCTAACCAGCAGTTAAAGCAGATAGAAACATATATAAACCAGCTAACCAGCAGTTAAACCAGATAGGAACCTATTATAAACCAGCTAACCAGCAGTTAAAGCAGATAGAAACATATATAAACCAGCTAACCAGCAGTTAAACCAGATAGGAACCTATTATAAATCAGCTAACCAGCAGTTAAAGCAGACAGAAACATATACAAACCACTTATAAACATATATAACCCAGTTCCTCATCAGTAAACCACACCTTAGCAGATATCTCATATCTTAATCATCTCCAGTTCCATTATTAGCCAACTTTGCTTCAGTTCAGTTCAGCTAGCTGTAGCTAGTAACATCAAACGTTTTTTAACATTCTAACAGGTTCCATACCTCTGTAATTGGATTAGTTTTCATCCTCCTCTTTTCTCCTCTTCTAAACTGTGCAGTTCAGGGCTTGGAAGGCCTTTTCATGGTGATAAACTCTCCAGTTTTAACCTGGATGCTAGTTCAACACTGACTGTCCTTTAGCTCAGCTCTGTCTGTCACTCACGCGCACACACACGGTACGCCAAAAAAAAACAAAAGAAAAAAACCCGACCCATGTATCACTACAGTAAACCCCAGACAGGACTGTGCTGCTGTGTCCCAGCTTTAGTCTGTATGTTCCAGGTAGAGTGGGGACCAGAAGACGACTGGAAACCACAAATGACCAGACATGACAGACTGTGAAGTGTCATATGGTGTCACCAGCTCAAACTGCTGAAGTGAAATAAATTAATTTCATATCAATCCGACATTGACAGAGACGAAAACGAAGGGAATTGTATCCATAATTTTTATACGTTTTAGTTAGTTTTGTAAGCTCACAATACAGTTTCAGTTAGTTATCGTTTTTTTCTTTTAATTAGAGTTTTTATTTATTTCAGTTAACGAAAATGTTTTTTCAATTTTAGTTTTCGTCATTTCGTTCGTTTTCGTTAACGATAATAACCTTGGGAGCTACATCAATAACATCAGTCTCATCATACACTTATTTTTTTTACAGCACATCACTGTCAACTAATTCTAATAATTATCAATACACGCAGAAGCAATGATGGAAAATCTGACCACTATAGTTTGCAGAAATGTTTATCTCCTCCCCCAGAGCTCCAGATGAATATGTAAGCCTGTTTTGCGGACCCTCTCATTAAAAAAACACTATTGTACAGAAAAACGTCCACAGGATACCTTATGTATGCCTGACTAAATCCATTAGTTTCCACCTGTGGTACAGTGTCTATGTACACACAGCACTTACGTGGAAGACAGAAAGTACCAGAGTGTTTGCTACAAATTGAAAACAACAGCAGGAAATGGCAGAATCTGGGCCTGCTTGGGGCGTCAGTCTTGCTGCCTGTACGCACAGATGAAGGTGGGCTTCCAGACCAGGCATTAATGGCTGCTGATGGTTTGCCCTTTCTAAGATCTCTTATTATAACACACACTCACTACTGGCTGAGGAGCCATATTTGAACAATCGATTCATGGGGATCCAGAAGCCGGGGCCAAAGGGGATGATGAAGTGAATGGAACGAGACAGAAATCCTCTTCAGCTCGACTTGGCACCGATGCATTCACTATCCATTACCCTCAGCCAACACCTAATGTTTGCCAAAAACACAGTTAAATGCATTTCTGTGGAGATGACTGGGCACGATGATGAAACCTAACGTGTTCCAGCTGCTCACTTGATTTGGATCATAATCTCAGTGGTATTTACAGTTACAGCTTTTATTACGTCGACGAAGGTGCAAGTAAGAGATCTTAAGCGTCACCCCAGCAGTGTTTATCTGGCCTGTCTTCATCAGCAGTGTAGCATCAGTAATCAACACATCATGCCAGTTTGTGATTACCGTACTCAGTGGGGGGCACTGGTCTGGCTCTTTAACTTGATTAGCATTCTCACATGACTTGTTTATCTGGGCTAAGTGGCTCTGCACATAACCCGGGTGAAACACCTAAGTAGACCTTGGGAAAGATTAGAACCCCAGTGCAAATCATGGCCTCTTTTAGGAGTTACCAGAGTCTCTGCTCTTCACCACAAATGACATTTCATCCTTTTCAAAGGTAGAGGTGTTACAGAAAAGATGGCAAATCACACATGGAGCTTTGGCTCATTTCCAGTTCAATAGAAAAAGTGGTACAGATGAACATGTCCTAACCTTTTGAGATAGTTGGACCAGATATTTTATACCAGGGGTCTCAAACATGTGGCCCAGGGGCCAAATGCGGCCCGCCAAAGGTTCCAATGCGGCCCCTGGGATGAATTTGCAAAGTGCCAAAACTCCACTGTCAAGGCTGTCGAACTCATTTTCATTCAGGTTCCACATACAGACCAATATGATCTACAGTAAAATAATAGTAACCTACAAAAAATAATGACTCCATATTTTCTTCTTGGTTTGATGTGAAAATTATCTTACATTATGACTATAAATAATGACAACTTCAAATTTTTGTCTTTTTGAAGCGCAAAAGATAACATTAAATTATGAAAATATTAACATTTACAAACTATCCTGTAACAATAAAATGTGAATAACCTGAACAAATATGAACAACCTGAAATGTCTAAAGAAAATTAAGCACAATTTTAACAATTTTCTGCCTGTTACTAAGTGTTTAGTGTCTTTATAGATCTGATTCATAATGCACACGTAGAAATGATAAGTTAAGGAATAATATTGTTAAAATTGCATTAATTTTTCTTAAGATATTTCAGTTTTTTCAGGTTATTCACATCTTTTTTGTTTGAATAATTTATAAAAGTAAGTATTTTCATAATTTAATGTTGTTGTTTTTTTTCACTAAAACAAAGACAACAATTTGGAATTGTCATTATTTATAGGTTATTATGTTATTATTTTACTGGTCTGGCCCACTTGAGATCAAATCGGGCTGAATGTGGCCCCTGAAAGAAAATGAGTTTGAGACCCCTGTTTTATACCCACATGACATAATGGATAATTCCATCTGTCCATTTTCGGAACAATTGAATCTTTGTGTGGGTGGCGAGGATGTCGGAGCCCATCCTGGCTACCTTTAAAAATAAATTAATTAATTAAAAAATAAAGCCAAAAGTTGCTTTTTGAGATGGCCAAAATAATCACATTATGTCAGTTATCACATGCTGTTGATATTCAAATGTTCATATTTTTTTATTATGAATTTTATTATTGTTGGTTCAGACACAAAAATCAGAGTATATGGAGTTGAATTGTTATTGCTTATTAATATTGAGTAATTTAACTGTATTTAGAGTTTACACTCATCTGCAGGTATAAAATGGTGAGAATCTACACACACACACACACACACACACACACACACACACAGATTCATGCAAAGGTCCATGAAAGTATTTTCACCATTCATTGTTATGTCATGTCCTGTATCAATATCAACACACTCAAGTGTTTTTAATGCACAAGTGGAACAACAAAACAAAAGTGCACATTTCATACCAAGTAAAATTAATAACAAAATAAATATTCCACGACAAGTAAAAGTTTCGTAGTGCAAAATATTGGAATAAATGACTCTAAGATGGATTAGAAGAATAAAACATATTTTAAATCACTTTCGATCAGTTTATTGCCCTTGTGCCCCTGCTTACACTTATTTATATATTCATTCTTTCATTCAGCGTGGGAATAAATTAATTTAGAAGCCACATCTCATCTACAACATTGGAGAGATGCAAAATAAACAAAAGCAATCAAGATATAGCTAATTTTGTCATATACAACCCTCTCAGACTGTCAAAAATATAAAATGAGACAAGTGGTGCCAGGCACAACAAACCCCACCCCTCGCACGTGTTGTAGCTAAATTTGAGATTGATCCAGCTGATGTCATCATGTCTATACATGTGGTGATGTCAGCATATCAATTGCCTCTATATATGTGCCAAATTTGAAGTAAATTGAAACAAAATTGATGTGGCGACATTTGAAATTTCACCCATTATAAGTAAATGGGAGAGAAAAAAAAGATTTAAAAAATTCATAAAAAATTTTAACTTTGAACTACTTTTCCCAAAATGTAACCAGATCTATTCTGGGTCACTGGCAATCTATAAACTCAATTTGGTATGAATTCAACAAAGAGTTTTGCTGCTACAGATATTTGAAATTTCACCCATTATAAGTAAATGGAAAAAAGATTTAAAAATTCATTAAAAAATTTGAATTTTGACCTACTGTTCCAAAAATATCCCTTTCATGCACACTGGTCACTACAGTGGACAGTTTTTCTACAGCTGTTCTCTTGAACATTCATGCATTTTGTTGTTTTAGTTCCATATCAGCCAACACAGTGGACGCTCATGCATCATCCCATACACTGACATTCATACCATTACTGTAACTTTGCTGTTCTTCATAAACTTAACTGGCACTAACATGCTTGAGTGTGAATCAATTGCTTGTTATTGTTGTTAGACTGTAATTAACAGTTTTTTTTAAACAAATGGTTTCTTTTTTTTGCATATTGTCTCCATGAAGTGAATAATGACCAGTATTAGAGTATGATAAAATGTGAGAAAATATCAGATTAGCTGCATTAAAAATGTTTTTATTTCATAGTTTTCACACAGTATATCAGTAAATACGTTTCTTCTCTTCAAAAATTACATGCATGGTGTCCAGCTGAAAGGATATTTTTGCAACTCCATGAAAAAGGGGTTCAAAAACATGTCAATCACGTTGGTTTTTTAATGCCTAGAGCAAGGGTGTCAAACTCATTTTAGTTCAGGGGCCACATTCAGCCCAATTTGATCACAAGTAGGCTGGATCAGTAAAATAATAACAGTGAAAAAAGTAAAATTATATTATGACCATGTTTATATCTACAAAGTTTCCTTAAAAATCTGAATAACATGAACAACTTGAATTGTCTTAAGAAAAACAAGTGTAATTTTAACAATATTCTGCCTCGGTTTATCAGTTTATAATTTACACATGTGCGTTACAATCGCACAAAACATTTAATAACAGGCAGAATATTTGTAAAATTGCATTTACTTTTCTTGAGGCATTTCCGTTTGTTCAGGTTATTCACATTTTTTGTAAAAGTATAGTTTGGTAATGTAAACATTTTCATGTAATTTTACTTTTTTACACCAAAAAAAACAAGAGAAAATTTGGGGTTGTCATTATTTATAGGTTATTATGACAATATTTTACTGGTCTGACTCATTTGAAATCTAATTGGACTGTATGTGTTTGTATGTGGAACCTGAATTAAAATGATTTTGACACCATTGATTGTTAATATCTTCAGCATAATTTTTGCATTTCACAAATTCATCCCAAGGGCCAGATTGGACCCTTTGGCGGGCCGGATTTGGCCCCCATGTTTGACACCTGTGGCCTAGAGGAATAAAAACAGTAAAAAAAAAAAAAAAATCTTAATTAAGGCTCTCATAATTCATGCATGAAAGGGATATAATCAGATCTATCTGGGGTCACTGGCAATCTAGAAACCCAATTGGGCATGAATTCAATAGTTTTGCAGCTAGAGAGTTAACAAACAAACAAACAAACAAACAAACAAACAAACACCACATTTTCCATTCTCTTGCATGGCACCAACACTTGAAGTACGTCATTGTTCAAACCCAAACCTCCATCAGTAACACATCAGCTCATAGATGTTATCCGGTGAAGAACTATATGATTAAATATAAAAGAAATATTGATACTCTTTGTTCTTTTTGCAGCAACGCAGAGGAAACAATGTCATTTATTTTGGGATTGCACCTACACACATATATTTTGGATTGATTTAAATAATTTTATAAACACAAAAATTGACTCTTCGTGTAAATTGAACTTTCAACACATTTTATTTGGCCTATCACACATTGATAAAAATAACTCCAGAAAAAAAGATATATTATCGACCTTTTGATTATTTTTGCCAAATTTCACATTCATTGCTCCAAATTTGCACATCAACGTCCAAACATCACTGTTTTCAAAGCCCTTTTTTCCAATTACGTAGACAATTTGAGAAACAATATAAATTCTATAGCAAATAAAAAAATATATATATATGTCAAATGTATAACCTTATTCAATTTGTATAATTTCTATTTAATCCTCGAGCATTTTTTTATTTTTATTACATATTTTTATTTATTTTTATTTATTTATTTAATTATTTTTATTTATGTATTTATTTATTTTTTCTTTCCTAATGTTTTTACTTACATGTATTTCTCTATATAATGTAAAAGATTTTGTGAATTATGGAACTTTCTACCCTTGTTGTTGTATACTATCATGTATATTTACTGTTTAATGTTAATTATTCAAATTAAAAAAAAAAAAAAAAGAAAAGAAAAAAAAAAAAGTAACACATCAGTTTCATTAACAGCAGATGAAGTGCACTCACACACCACATGAGGGCGGCGGTGCGTTTGTGTCCTCACCACATGCTTCCTGTACAGAGCAGCAGCCAAGGAGCATCAAGTCATTAAACAGAAGTAGGGTAGTGAAATGCCTGCACCTTAAGTTCATTTGCAACCACAATTTGCCGGATGTATTTGACCTACATTGTCTGCTGCCCAAATTTCTTGGGAGAGATGATGATAATTAGACTACTTGTCCCACAGCTTCACTGAAGGTCAGTGGCTTTTTCAATTACACTCTGTTGGAGTTAATTAACATGTAAACTAATGAAGGGATTATTATAATGGAGCAGACCCACAGTTTACAGTAGTATAAGCAGTAAGCGTCTGTTTTATTCGTTAAATACTACATAGGCATACATCTATTAAAAGTTCAAATACCTGCAGAAATTATGCACAGTCAATGTTTTTGGTTTTTTTTTTTTTTTTGAGAATTAATGAGCACGGGCCACAGACTGACCAATGGCTGAGAGTTTTCCGTCTGCGGTCATCCCTCTCACACACAACCCCCCGCCCCACATCCTATATGACATGAGTCGCTCCCTCCGTTCTGTGCGCACTCGCTCTCCCCATGTGGTTTAGTTTGCCAAGGCGCAGCAGTGCGCCTTTCCTCCTCTGTCTTGGTGCTGACCGACACGGACGCAGAGTGAGATACAACCACAAGACGCGTTAAAAAAAAAAAAAGGAAAAGAAAAGAACTTAACTGAACTTTTATTTGCTTTTTCTAAAGTTGCAGCGATAAACTTGCTTCGGTCCAAAGTATGATGGCTCCAGAGTGCAGACATTTCACCACTGTAGAGGATCAGATGAACATTTATACAAGGTCCAATTTAACATCATAACGTTCGAGACAATATAAAACTGAAAATATGGATCACAATGTGACATTTTCTTCCCTGGAATGTGCCGGAGCGCAGGCTGATGCGCTACAGAACGGAACCGGTAATGGGACCTTGGAGACTTCAAGCATCACCTGCAACAACGGGTCCATATTCATCACACCACCGCGGGCGAGGCAGAGAGGTGAGCTGGCACAGAAATAATCCATCACTTCTTATCTCCAGAGGTTAATCAAAAGGTACAAATGGGCTCCAAATGGTGAAAGAAAACTAAACTGTCTTCACCAAATTTCGCACAGTTCTTGCTGTGTCCATCTGCTGCTCTGCCAATTAACACATACTATTTCATTCATCTGCATCCCTTGTTAGTATTGTCATTTTCTGAGCTGTGTATTCGTAGACATGTGTGTTACAATCAGAAATTATATCATGCTTCAAAAGGAATCAGTCTCTCCAGTTATTTTAACCCTTTCATGCAGGAATTATGAGAACCTTAGTCAATATTTTTCTTCTTGAGTGTTTTTATTCCTCTTTAGGCATGAAATAAACAATGCAATTGATTTTTTTTTTTTTTTTTATGAACCTATTTTTCATGGAGTTACAAAAATGTCCACTCAGTTGGACACCATCCGTTTAATTTTTGAAGCAAAGAAACATGTATTTAAAACTCATCATCAGAAAGTGATATACTGTGTGAAAACTATGACATGAAAAGATTTTTAATGCCGCTAATCTGATATTTTCTCACATTTTGTCATACTCAAATATTAGTTATTACTCATTTCATGAAGATAATATCTTTCTGAGACCCAGGAAATTGACAATTTTAGCTTTTTTACACTAAAGAATTGTCTTGTTTGGAAACTGCATAATGCAGCAGTTTTTTCAGATACATTTTTAAAATCATCTTTTTTTATTTATTGATTTTTTTTTTTTAATGGAATGTTCTTTGCAATGGACAATATTTTAGTTAAACTGTCAAATTTTTGTCCCCTATAGAGGACAAAATTCATTGCTGGGTCTCAGGAGGATATGCAAAAAAAAAAAAAAAATTTGTTTCAGAAAACTGTTAATTACAGTCTAATAACAACTAGCAATTGATTTACACTAAAACATGTTACTGCATTTCAGGTTTATCAAAAGCAGCGAAGTTATAATTGTATGAATTGCAGTGTTTGAGATGATGCGTAAGAGTCCACTGTGTTGGCTGATATGGAACTAAAACAACAAAACCCATGAATATACAAGAGAACAGCTGTAGAATAGCTGTCCACTATAGTGACCACTATGCGTGAAAGGGTTAACTTGTCATTTTCCTTATAAGCTATAGTGAGTTTAACCATTATAATGAAAAACAAAACAGATAAACTGGATATTATGTGATGATAAACTGTAGATCACCACTGTTTATAATACATGGTGTATGTAAAACGCAGCAGTGGAGTATGTTAATACTAAATTGCAGCTCAATCTATTTTTATGCTGTCATATTTCATTTACACTCATGGTGCCACTCAGGATTCTCACCTTTTTTCCATTAAGACTTTTCATGGCTATCCTTTGTATTCCTGGTTTATCTAATAATAGGCACACCCGCCCTGTATTGAAAAAGACAAAATGAGAATCTCTGACCTTCCTGTCACAGTCATTTCTCAGTCCATCACTTCATAAAATGAGTCCATCTCCAGTGGTCCTGCCTCTTGTCTCTGTCCATCACTCTGCCACATTGTATTTATGGATCAGACTGACTTGTCACTGCGATACTCTTATTTTGCAATCATTTTTCTCCTCACCAGAAATGTCAAATGATATGCTATGGTTTTCTTAAATTCTACTGAATGAAATGAGGCAGGGAGAGGAAAGGTCATTTATCAGAAGTACTAAATACTTGTCTCCAATCAGTGGAGATCACATTTTTGTTTAACCCCCAAACAGCTACTGATGACCAAAACCATCTACTGATCTAAAAGGGGTAATAACGTCTGAACCACAAATCCTACCATTACATGTAAACAATTGTTGTAAAATGCAGTTTGTCATCTTTTCATGATCACCAGATATGACCCATTTGGACGTTCAGAGGCTCTCTAGTGAAAAAGAAACACCGTCATATTCCACAACATTGATTCACCAGTGAAACCCATGGAGTTGGATCAATGACAGTGGATGGATACACTGGGTTTCTGTTCAATTGATGATATATTTGGATGAAAAAGTCACTTTTTCTTCAGTTTTCTTCTGTTTTTAATCTCAGATTTTATGAACATCTATATGATCAGTACATAAAATATAGGAAAATACATGATGTTGACTGAAAAAACACAAAATACACAGGATTATTGATTAATTGGTGTATAAGACATAAGACATATAATACATATTTGAAAAGGAGTGAGAAGAAGTACAAGTTATTAACTCCCACCCCTTCTCCTTATATAATTAGTAACAATAAAAACCTTACTAGTCTAATCATATCTATACTATATACTATAATATGACTGATACTTATTATTAAATAATTTGGTTTCTGTCATCATAAATTGTGATAAATCACTTAAGAAAAGTTAACTATAGAGAAAAACGTAGTTTGGAACTGCCACAAAAGTAACACTGGGTCTTTATGGGTTAATGGTAGAAAATGTCTTCTGTGAGGTATTGAAATTTCACCTCACAGTGATTCACTGTTCACATGCTGCCACGGGGTTTCACCTCAAATTTGCACCTCACACAGTCAACAAACGGGAGGAAATGCATCTCAAAGCAATATAAAGCATGTTGGCATTAAAGAAAACACATCACTGATTTCACATTGTATCCACCTTGTTTTTCTGTGGTTTGAAACAATGGCTGTCACACATGGACACAGGTGAATGAGTGTATTTGTGGAGTTAATAAGATGGTAATATGGCATCTAGAACAGCATTTGCAGTGTATAACAGCAGGAGGTCATTAATTTGTAGCTGATGATGACAAAAACAAAGGAGGGTTATCAGTCACTGCCAGGAACCAACTGCAACTAATCCCTTTTCAGCCGGTACTCCGTTCATAACAAAAGGAATTTAGACCCAAAAAAAAGAGAAAAGAAACCTGCCTGTGCTTCTCATTTCCCCTGGAAACTCTCTGCGGCCCACCTCTCCTGTTTGTTTTTCACTACCTCCATCGCTCACAGCCTCTCATCTCACTCCGCCCATTGAGAGCTGAGGTGTTTAATACATGCCTTCACTTTGTGCCAAGCTACCATCAGGTTGTTTTGTATTCTGACTGCTGCGACCAGGGGTTGTGCGGATGGCGTCTTGTATTCTGTCAGTCATCAGGAAGCGGCGTCATTCAGCACCTCCATCAACTGTTCTGGGGTGCAGTATAGGCTTAGTGACAGAGCTTAGATGACATTTACCATGCTGGATTAGCTACTAGCTTTGACATTTACCCATATATCAGTTTTACAGGAGCAGAGCTGGGTTTTCGTCCATAGGTGCTGCAGCATGCAGGCCAAAAGGGATAAAAGGTGACACAGGATGCATGTATAATAGAAATAGAGAAAAAAACAGAAATGCATAGTTACTGTATTACATGTTACTATTATTACAGAATGAAAAAGTCAATTATCACTCTATTCATGAAAGGGAACAAAACCTTCATTGTTAAATAATCTGCCATAATACTGAGAGTGTAATGGTAGCTTCTACAAATACAGAAAAACAATTACCTTCCACTCCAGCAATACTGTAATTCAATTGGTCTACCCATTTCTGTGGATTCTGTTTTCACTTTGTAGAAGATCACTGTATAAACCTATGTATTAATCTCTTTTTCCAGGCAGGTAAGGGGTTAAATATGAGAGTGACTGCTGTAATTATCGATCACTGATGAGGTTCAGCCATACGTGACTCTAATGCTTGACTCCACGGCTCAAGATGTAATGGTTTGTTTGGTCATCTATATTTATGTTTTAGTCCTCTGGACCGAGAGGAGAGAGAGCTGCAGAATGAAGAAGTGTGTTTTCAGATTCTGAATCCAGCAGCTTTAACTTTTTATTTGTTTTCATTTAATATTAAACAGGGGATCTGCTGACAAGGTTATTACATCTGATAACCAGGTCGGCCTTGCCACAAATATGTCAATACGTGTCCATGTTTATGTCCATGTTTACGTACGTCACAGCCATTTGATGAACACTTGCTGTGATTGGAATAAATATAGGAACAACTGGTTCCAGGCACAACAACCCCCCCCACACACACACACAAACACACACACTAGCACATTTTTCGCCCATTATAAGTAAATGGGAAGATTTTAAAAATTCATAAAAAATTTCAACTTTGACCTACTGTTTCCAAAATGTAATGAGATCCATTCTGGGTCACTGGCAATCTATAATTTCAATTTGGTATGAATTCAACAAATAGTTTTGCTGCTATAGACATGTGAAATTTCACCCATTATAAGTAAATCGGGGAAAAAAACAAGATTTAAAAAATTCATAAAAAATGTAACTTTGTCCTACTTTTCCCAAAATGTAATGACATCTATTCTGGGTCACTGGTAATCTATAAACCAAATTTGGTATGGATTCATCCAATAGTTTTGCTGCTATAGACATTTGAAATTTCGCCAATTATAAGTAAATGGAAAAAAAAAAAGATTTAAAAAATTCATTAAAAATCGTAACTTTGACATACCTTTCCCAAAATGTAATGAGATCTATTCTGAGTCACTGGCAATCTATAAACCCAATTTGATAGGAATTCAACCTATAGTTTTGCTGCTAGAGTGTTAACAAAGAAACAAACAAGAAACCCTCCGGGGGGCGGGGTAATAAAGATGAAGATGACATTAAATAGGGACAAGCCTTAGAAGAGTCGGCTTGGAACATATATGGCAGGACTATGAACTTCAAACACAGGGGATGAGTGTTCATTTCCTGCTTCAATTGTAGGGGAAATGCTGTGTTAATTCACATAATCTATATCACCATTTTTTTCACTTTTCATAAAATGTAAGAACATTTCAGTCAAACTATAACAAGCATTGCTTTTGTTTTCTCTGGTTTCTGGAGGTTTAGGCTGTGTGTGACAGCATTTTATTGTTGCTATCTGTCAAGAATTTCTGCATTTTGTATTATTTTCGAATATTAATTATATTTTTTGTCTCATGTCAAGATGAAGTAAATGCAAGCAACAGTTTTCATGTACATACAGCTGCAGCACTACCATTAATCATGTAGACTGTGGAAAACTGAGTTAACCTGTCAGAGTTTTATAATGAATCAAAAAATGTTTTTGCACTCTGGCATATTTCACAATCCTCTGTGTAAATCAGACTCACTGCACATCAGAGAAGTTCACAGGCTATGGTAATTCTTCATTTTTTTTCTCAGCAGGGGCAAAACAATATGTTCAACACACATTCTAAATCCTAACAACTTTATATTGGCAGAGGCTGAAGTATCGCTATAAACAAATTGAAAAAAGTGGTGCCAGGCACAACAAACCCCACCCCTCACATGTATTGTAGCTTATTTTGGCATCGATCCAGCTGATGCCATTATGTCTACATCAATTGCCTCTATATAAGTGCCAAGTTTGAAGAAAATCAAAACAAAATTGATGTTTTTGTAGACATTTGACATTTCGCCCATTATAAGTAAATGGGAGAAGAAGAACAATTTAAAAAAATTCATATGAAATTTGAACTTTGACCTACCTTTCCCAAACTGTACCACATCCATTCTGCCTCGCTGGCAATCTATAAACCCAATTTGGTATGAATTCAACCAATAGTTATGCTGCTACAGACGTTTGAAATTTTGCCAATTATGAGTGAATGGGGGAAAAAAAAGATTTTAAAAATTCATAAAAAATTTGAACTTTGACCTACTGTTCCAAAAATGTAATGAGATCTCTTCTGAGTCTCTGGCAATTGACAAACCAAATTTGGTATGAATTCAACCAATAGTTTTGCTGCTAGAGTGTTAACAAACAAACAAACAAACAGACTTGAAACAAAAACAATACCACTCGCCCCTCCTTCGGGGAGTGGGGTAATAAACTCACTACATTAATGCACAGTGCAAAGGTCTCTGTAAAATACCATAATTCCCACTGGTTAACATGTAATTTCAATAGAATGTTAGGTTAGCAGGAATATTTTGACAGTACAGTTGATTTTTTAATGGCATGATCTGTACAATCAGTCTGAAAAGTAGATCATATTATGAGTTAAGATCGATCATAATCTAAAATTGTGAGATTGTCCTGCACCAGTCATGTACCTTATGTTTACTCATTTCCCCAAATATTTTCCTACCCTTAACCATTGTTATTGTGCCTAAAACTAACCATGCCTGTCACATCTTGAAGCAACTGTTATGATCGATATTTTAATAACAATCTAAATATCATGCATACATACATGTATTTGTATTTTTGGAAAACACCTATTCTGTTCTCTAGGCATGAGGACACCTTACTGATGGTACCATAATAGGAATGATGCAATGGAGGTGATATTACATAAACGGTGACAAAGGATTCATATATTTCAATTACTATTATTTGTAAAAGGGTAAAATGCACAGACTCAAACAAACAAAAATACAATAGCCTATATTGTGGGAAAAAATATGCACAGTTAATTAGATAGATATAAATGTAAATGACATGCAAATGAAAGCAGTAAATGGTATATCTCTTCAATCATTTCAGACAATTACAGGCAGGAAGTCTTTGCAACAAAGTTGTTCTATCCCATGCTGACCTGCTCACAGTGCCTGTGGTCGGTAAACAACAGACTGTGTGCCAGAGCTAATGGTCAGACATGGTTGATGGGCAGTGCACTCACACACACACACACCTCTAATGTTGCAGACTTCCCTTCCGTCATTTGTCTCTTCAAACTGAAAACACTACTCTAAATAATTGCTGAGCTGAGGGCAAACAAAAACATCACCGTATCACCAGTGTTGGTTTTTTGGACAGATTTAATTTTTAAGTAGTAGATTCAGTGTAGATTTGTATTGTAATCACATGATGTCATTAAGTAATTCAGCAAATAACAACTTTGCTTTTAAAGTTCGAGTTGTCCCTAGTTTTGTTCCTGTCTTGTGAGGTGGTATTGGAAGGTGGAGACTAAGCCAGCACTTAGGCTGTTCATACCGACTTGAATATACATGCTATTGTCAGTTATTTAATGGAGTGATATTTTGCTTTTTAAGAAAAAAAAAGAATTATGCATTGTAAAACATTTCCCTGTGGTCTACATAAACTGTAAACGCTATGCTTGGGTCTGAATTCTTCATTAATTCAACTCCACAGGTCCATCTTCAACCCTATTTCTGAGTAATGACACCAGAAAGGTCGTTATGAGTGCTGGCCCTTTAAATGCAAATGAGCCACTTCACGCCCCACCCCCTCCAGGTTGTTGGTTGTGCTGCTCTGTCCTGTTCAACAAACAACTGAACATTTTAAGTAATTGACTCAAAGTTTGGACATATTTTCAGTATGGACTACAACCACTGCTGCTGACGAACAATTAGGCGTACTCGGAGAAATGTTCGTGGGAGGTTTTGACCTTATATGTGCAAATGTCATGATGTAACTAGTTATAGATGCAACAAATTAAGGAGGAATTAAAACGGGATGTAGAAATCTATTTGATTTTTGCCAAAATTAATATAAAGATAGCTTTGCAGCACCTGGAGGGTTCAAATTCAAACTTTTTGAACTATTAGGGTCCAAATACACAAATAAATGTACCAAAGACTAATAAAAGTGGGTTTAGCAAAATATGACCCCTTTAAAGTATCCCATACTTGTGTTTGTGTAGTCACTGCCTAATTTTAGAAATCTTTTTTTTTTTTTTTTTTTTTTTTAAGTCTTTTTTTATTTTCAATTTTCAAATATATAACAAGAAACATACCACTTAAACATTAAACTATTGTATCCAGTTCCTATCCAACTGCCCCCCACCCCCACCCCAAGTACTGGACCTTTAATTTCAGAAACCTTTGAGAAAAATATCTAAGCTTGTGGGACTTTTACTCTGAAAGAATCCTATTTCTGTTCTGACACTCAACACACACTTTAGAAAAAAAAAATGGTGGCAGCAAAGTTCAAACTTCTGGATCAATGACTAAATATATTTTTGTCTTTTGTAAATTAACTGCACTTGGCAGTTTAGATGGGAAATGTCTAGCCTGGAAACCAGACACATCTGCCTGTGGTCAAATGTTCATTTGCTCAGGCAGATCAGTCTGGCACTGGTCCCATTCAAACTGATTTCCACTGAGCTTAGATAGGATAGAGCCACTCCCAACCATTTATCTGATGTGGGGTGGGTGGTCAGATGTGGTTTGATACGATGATGGGCTGCCACCTGTGACTGTTACTCTGACTGGCTGTAGGTTCAGAGACAGTTTGGTCTGAGCCCTTTGGGAGTGAAAAATGAACAAGAATGAAAGGAGCCACACTAATCCTCACGTCAGAATTAGTCTGGGAATGGTAGAAAAGTATGAAAATGCGGATCTATTCATACAGTTGCGCTCATAAGTTTACATATCCTAGCAGAATTTATTATTCTTTTGCAAACTCCTTATAATGTAATCTAATAAGGATGAGAAACAGCAGTTTAACCCAGAATGGCAATGGAAGTGTTTGAAGAAGGAAATACAGCTGTACTATTTTGTGCTGTTCTGTCTTCTATGGCCTATTATAACTTGAGCTCTTCTCTAATAACTTAGTGCTGACCTGTTCTTTATTTATGGACTGTATATATTAGTTATGTAAAATTGAGTTAGGATAATATATGCTTGGTTTCTTCCTACTCCATTTCAGACATACATTGACTGTTTTTGAGGAGCCATAATGACATAGTTGTACATTGTGTGACTTTTTTTTGTTGGCTTGTTGCCTTCAATATTCTGCAGTGGTCTGTTTAAATTTGTGGTTTCTCTTTGCCTTTTGTTCACCTTTATATTTTCTTCCCACTCTACATAAAGTTTATTGTATTATATCATTAAAAAATAAATAAATAAAATGATGATTCTTTGGCCATTTTTCAGAGAATATGAATGATAATACAAAAACTTTTCTTTCACTTGTGGCATGTGGTTGGGTGAATCTATTTACTATTAAACTAATGTGTTTGTTCTTTTTAAATCCTACCGACAACAGAAACTATCCAAATGACCCTGATCTAAAGTTTACAAACCCTAGTTCTTAATCTTCTGTATTGGCTCCTTTGCATTAATGACACCTTGAAGTCTTTTGTGGTCGTTGTGGATGAGGCACTTTATTTTCTCAGATGGTAAAGCTGTCCATTCTTCTTGGGAAAACACCTTCAGTTCCTTTAAGATTTTGGGTTTTCTTGCATGAACTGTATGTGTGAGACCTCCCCAAAGTGGTTCAATGATACTGAGGTCAGGAGACTGAGATGGACACTCCTTCACCTTCACTTTTTTTCTGCTGTAGCCAATGACAGGTGGACTTGGCCTTGTGTTTTGGGTCATTGTCATGTTGAAACATCCAAGACCATCCTATGCACAGTCTGTCATGGTATGCAAACTTGTAGTAGTAAAGACGTACAGGACACCAGTTTCCCAACATGTTCAGTGCAATTCAGGTCACAGTGGAAAACTAAAGACACCTTCCATAAACCAAACACTAGTGCAATGTCAACATATCATAACTCAGGACATTCATTGTGTTTAAAGCCAATAAACTTAAGTCAGATTGGGGAGAGGGAAGTGTAGGCATCCTTGCTTAAAGTGTTGTCTTTGCGACCCAGCCCCGGATAAGCAGAAGAAAATAGATGGATGGATGGATGGATGGATTCTTATCGGTCATGTAAAAAAAAAGACTATTCTCTCTTGCATATGAGCATTTCAGACCAACCAAAAGATAATGATAACCAAACAGTTAAAGATACTGATCTGTGTGAAATATGACCATCTGAATGATGAACATTATGCTACTAATAATAGACTTCAATAATAATGAGTAAAGGATATATGTATTTAGGCTAATGGTGGTGGTAATTTTTCTTTGCTGTCTGAGCTTTTATTGGTTAATGAAGCAGTTATTCTAATGTAATGTCAGTACAGTCTCATATATTACACTGTTGTCCATGAAGTTGGATTAAAATATTTTTACCTCTGCATAGATGAAGTGTAACTGGGACACGGTATGTAATTTTTGCATTTGGTCAAAGGTGATTATTGATGTGTAAAAGTAGGATTAAATAGAAGAATGTGTCTGGAAACAACATTTTTCCAGCTTTATTGCCAATAGTCTATATCTCTTGGAATCTTTTAGTGGAGAAGACCAGATTTAACTCTTTTTCACAGAACAATTGCAGCAGTAAAGAAACTAGTGAGGGTTGTTTTCATTACCCTGAAAAGCCCAACTGTACAATTCTGGGGATAAATAACCCAGCATTTTAAACATAAAATGCAGAGATTACTGAGTCTTAAAAAAGGATTTTCTGAAGTTTAAACTAGTCAATCCTTTGAGGATATACATCAAATTTCAGAAAATGATGTGCCATATATACTCTCTCCCTGGTGATACTCCAATAAGAGCTGAACAGTGATGGATTTATTACAAACCAACATCTGAAACAGTTGACAGCAGTGAAAACAGAGGCATTATCCTGCCCTATTTTGTATTTCTTTTATCAATAAGATACAAAGTTTTTGTTAAACAACATATGATGATTTTTGTCCAAAGAACTAAAAGCAATATCCCTTTATTCTCTTTCTTTTCTTTAGTCAGTCGTTAGTCACTGAAAATGATCTGAACTGATGATTTGTGTCAACATTTTGTTGATGACACCGTAGACTTAAGACATCTGCATTTGATACAGATATGAATACTCAACATATGCAAATACAGGTACTGTCTAAATTTTACACTTCTGTACAACTACTTTTAATTTAATAGACTTGTGTAAAGTGACCCTTTTAAATGCGTGACAGTGAAATTAGTTTGCCTCTGTAAGAAACATTTAAGAACAAGAACTCCTACATGAACTGCATCAAGTTGTGTAACACTATAAAGGCATGAGCAAGTGCAGGCCTGTCTTATGTCTCTAACAGCACAGCTTTGACTAAAGGAAAACATTCTGGCCAACCCTTGGCAATATCCCAACATTATTAATGTCAGTCTCTTTGAAGGTCGTATCATGCATCAGTGAACAATTCCAATACGGCAATGTTACAGAAAATGCAGCAGTTTATTGTTGTTGCTGCACAGAAATATGAGTTTGTTCCACACATTGCCCAGTGTAATGCAGGTGTAACATTCCAGAGGAAAGTGATTAATTTGAATGCCTTTGCTCTAGCATTGTATGCAGGAGCAGCTATTAAAAATACTGGCCTAAAGGAAATGGTAAACGTGCTTTGGGAGTTATCAGTGCTTCTGCACAGCCAGCGAACGCACAGAAAACCTAATTGGCTTCGATTAGGCGGAAGCCAGTGTAACATATTTCATTAGTTGGAGGATAGATGGTAATAAAACAGAATTCGTTAGCTCATCTCTCTAACCAATCATCTGTCTGCATGATTTCATAATGCCCACAAGCACAAAATGAAACAATTTTAGTGTTGTGATCTTTCTTTGAGCAGAACTGTGGTGGCCATGTTAGAGGTTACAGCTTTTTATTTACATTGGTGTGAGACAGATGGTCAAGCCACATGTCATTAGATTGAATGAAACTGTGTGTGTGTGTTTGTACAGACGAATGAGCAAGACTGACAGCAACTTTTACTGACTTAGCTGAGCCCTACTACTGCTACTGCTGCTACTACTACTACTACTACTAATAATAATAATAATAACAACAAGAAAAGCACTCAGAGCGCAGACCTCCACCAAGACAGATCCCCCCCTCATCACCACCAAAATTTAACCATTTCTCCCTTGTGCCAGTATCAACATTTCCTGAAAATTTCATGAAAATCCATCCTTAACTTTTTGCGTTGTCTTGCTAACAAACAAACACGCATGCAAATACACAAAGCAAAGTGATCACAATAACTCCTGGCAGAGGTAATAATAATAGTAATTATAATTATAATTATCATTACAGTATAACAATGTTATAAGGTCCTCACTGTGGAAACACCACAGATGAAACCAACAATTACATATTTAAGAATTCATGCTTTCCTGTAAAAGCTTTAAAGAGAAGATTTGTGTGCTCAGTGTGTACAGTTTACAGGGATGTAGGAGGCTCTATTTACAGAAATGGAATGATAATCATAACTATGTTTTCATTTGTGTATAATAACATGAAAGCATGAATTGTTGCATTTTCATTTCCTTACAATAAATTTTTATAGATAGATAGATAGAGAGAGAGAGAGAACGTGTGTCAGAATCTGAGACGAGTGGAACCCAAGTGCATGTGGTGAACAACAGACGGACTCGGTCGAGCATGAATGCAATTAAACATTTATTTGTCCATAAAACATACTGAAGAAAAACTCTGACAAAGGAGAACCAAAGGTGTCACCGAACCGGGAGATAGACACGAACTGAACCAAGGGGACCGGACCTGAAACACAGCAGAATGTGATGTTCAAAAACACACACAGGGAAAGAAACGCAAGATGGAAACTGAGGGTAGAAACATACAACAGTCTGAACTCAGACACAGACTAAATTAACAAAAAGACTCAAGCACCAGGAAACCATAATACAAAGTACACCAAAATGAGAGACCGGCCACCTTACCAGCATGGGAACAAAGACGTTCTGGCATATAACACAGGAGCTGCAGTGCTCATAAGCAGGTGGAGGGCTTGATTGCAGATCAGCTCCTGGTGTGTGCCATTAACTGGTCAATCACTGCAGGACAGGAGAGGGAACAGGAGACCAACCAAACCAAACTAGAATGACAATCATGACAGTGTGGTTCAAGTTTTCACAGAATCAATCATATGGCACCACCATGTTTCTACAGCAACTCAGAATGGACTTCCTCTGTAGCATAAGTTCGTTAGTGCAGAATTAATGTGTTAAATTTTGGGCCCTGTTAACTTTTGAGCTGCAGAATTCTGCATCAGGTGGATTTGTTGAACAGAGCATTAAGTGCATTATGATAGTCAGTCTAGGTGGGGAAAAATAAAAAGTGTGGATAACTAACTGTGCAAATGATTCAGAAATTATCTAATGATCTTCATTCTTAACTTGTCAAAACACAGATGTGTATTTGCAGTCCTACCTGGCTTTCTGGTAGCTTGTAGTAATGCTTTAAAGTCATAGATTCAAGGTTAGAGCAAGCAAATCGTTAAAGTGTGTTGGCTGACTTTTTCTAGATTTATTCTTTCAGAACTTCCATTTTTAATATGTGAAGCACATGCTTTGCCAAAAAAGATCCTGTCTTTGGTGTTTTTCTTTCTGCCAGTCTCTGTGTTGCAGTATCCAGACATTTGCAGCTTTGTAGCTAAAGGCTGTAAACCATAAACACATCCCAGGTGGATTACTGAAGACAACAGGAATTAGACTCGGATTTAAATAAACATGACAAAAGCAAGTTAATATGGGATATGGGTATTATATTTTGTTTTTCTCTACTAAATAAAAAATGTGTTGCAAAAATAATATTGGCATTATAATAGAGTGATTTGTCATCAAAGAGAAAGACTGGCGGTTTAATTCCCTGTTACCGTCCAAATGTCAAATTATCCTTCGGAAAGACTCTGAACTGCAAGTTGCTCAGGCTGTGCCACTGGTGTGTGAATGGACAACTGTACCAGTACAGAGGAAAAGCACTGCGTAAAATCCATTTACCATAGTCTGTAAAATTTAAGGTAAATGTAAGACGAGTAAACTTTGTGTTTAAATTAGAGCTGTCAAACGATTACAGTTTTTAATCAGATTAATCACAGGGTTGCTGTGAATTAATTTAAATTAATCACGATTAAATATAATTAATTTTTAATCTATATTAATCACGTTTCATTTTGCATGAGCAAACAGACTCAAGAAAGAAGGGAATATATATATATATATATATATATATATATATATATATATATATATATATATATATATATATATATATATATGTGTGTGTGTGTGTGTATATATGTGTGTGTGTATGTATATATATATATATATATATATATATACATACATACATATATATATATATATATATATATATATATATATATATGTATATATATATATATATATATATATATATATATATATATATATATATATATATATATATATATATATATATATATATGCATTTAATGTGTTTATTAAACACCTTCAACAGTTTCAACAAAACAGCTTGAAACAATTGTTCTGTCTTGGTTTTTTCTGTCCTCATATTTCCATCCAGAGAACCAACGTGTTGTTTAGTGTCTTCCATCTTTATGGGTTGGTTCTGCAGCCTGTCACTACCAGATCAACTGCCCATTTGATGATGCGTGACCGTAACTCTACTTGGACAAACTGCCCCAAATGCATTGCCAGAGACGTTGAGAGACATTCTGTGCTGCAGATGGGTTAATTGCCTTAAAATTTGTAGTCAGATTAATCATAATGATGGATTAATCCGCATTAATGCCTTAATTTTGACAGCCCTAGTTTAAATACATTTGTTCACTTAATGGTCCCAAAGGGAGGTTCAGTCTCAGAAGGTCTCTCAGGTATCAACTTCTAACCTAAACTGGTACCTTGGACAAAGACAAAGATATAATAATTGACCTAAAATGTGTGTTTTTACTGACATTAAAAACTGGAGGATCTAGAGGAAAGCTCTGCAACATGAGGAAAATATTACACAACAATCTAGCATTCCTAATTAGGTTTTCATTAGTGCATAATTACATGACAGTAAGGACCATTGCATTTTCATTACCTTAGAATTGAGTTAATTATATCTACACAGTGGGATGGTGTCCACACAGACCGCCATATGTCAGTAGTAACTTGTTTTTCCCTTTTTATTGGAGGTGGCCTCTAGCATTAATGTGCAATACTGTCACATAGTCTGTTTAAGTGACCAGTTTTAATATGTTCTAAACAGAAAAGACCAGACTGGACAAAACAAGCACTGACTCTAACAGCTGTTTTCCACGTTCTGTCCTTTTATTCTGTGATAAAAATATTCCGAATATATCTGAAGGTAATAATTGACACAGGACTCAGGCTTCAAAATGTCACCCTTTAATGACGTTTTAATTATATCCTCTCTACTTGTCAGAAAATTTTGATGGTCTAAACTGGTATTCATGTGAGTCCCACCTCTGTTTCTGACTTTGTTGCTGCCTTTTTTGGAAGCTCAAATGGACGTGGAAATAAAGCAGTTAAGACAAACCTCAAAAGACTTCTGAGATGGAAAAGGGTAAAGATCAATGGGGGATGCCTGAAAGTTGTATGATTGGAAGGACAGAGCACTGAATGAAAAGAGAATTTAGAGTGCACCATTATAGACACTATGCACAAGGTGTATTTGACATTTTTAACCCAAAGTAATTTACAAGTTCTGCGTTTGCCTTCACTTCCGCAAAAATAAGATTCAGTTAAATGCAAAGGATACATTTATGCTATAAAATAATGCAGTAGACGTGGGTGCCTCTAATCCCCAACATAGTAGGCTCCCTTGATGCGCTTGAGCAAAAGGGTGAGTTTGATAACAGCAAAAGCAGATAACATGGAATTTACAAGATATGATCCACTGGAGCTGCTAATGGCTGAGAGCACATAAAGAATCCAATCACCAGCCTGTACTTTTGGAAGAAGCTGTCTTGATTTTGGCATGTATTAATGTTAGCAATACAGTGACTGACATTGGTTACTTTGCAGGTATTGGCTCCACATGATTGATAAGATTTTTTACATTAACCTTTTTCTGTCATGCTGTCAGTTCTGTAATTGGGTGCTTCTATGAAACAGGACAGTGGCTAAAAATTCAAATCAGATGTAGACTAATGTTATGAAGCAAGTTTGGAAGCACTTTGGGTATATTTTAAAAGTTAATATTTACTGAGATAAAAGAGAAACTATTTTTCAGATAAAGCACATTTTATATTATTTTTATATAAAAATCTGTATGTAACACTGTAAAAATGACATGAAAATTACACAGTACTATTTCTTTGAATATCTTTTTATTCTCTCACAGGTACATTTTGGGAATCAAACTAATTATGCAAGGGAGAGTGTTTCACAAAAATGACCGCTGTGGCAAAATTACTCGTGATTTATTTGTGTTTAAATAGGCAGGTTCCGCATGTAACACCAGTGGACACGATGGGTTACATACAAAACCTGTAATGAGACTGCCAGTTCATAAAAAACCTGCATGTCTGGATTAGAAAAACCACTAGGATTGTCCAATTTAACACAGTGTCTTTATTCATAGTGATATATAAGACCATTTTAAGCCATGTTTTCCAGACAAAATGCACTGACACCTAGGTAGGTTTTCTTGTCCCAATTTTGGTCCTATTTTTGGTCCCAATATTTTATTAAAAAAAACAAAAAAAAATCATTAATTTTGGGATGGCTCAGAGCAAGAGTATCTTTTTTTTTGCATTTATCTGAGGTCATCATCAGGTGCATCCTGGGGGGAAATACGTCTAAATTTTTCTTGTATTATTGAGTCTAAAAAAAGCTGGCAAAGTGCCAGATACCAAAATGAACCCAGTGTCACAACCTGGCTGTGAGGTTGGACAAAAACGGAGATGAACGAGGTCGTAA
Organism: Sphaeramia orbicularis; assembly: GCF_902148855.1. NCBI lineage: Eukaryota > Metazoa > Chordata > Actinopteri > Kurtiformes > Apogonidae > Sphaeramia > Sphaeramia orbicularis. Next base: position 34,240,625 of record NC_043977.1, on the reverse strand, counting down.
AAATGTAACAGTGATTTATTGAATCAAACTAACAATAACCAAAATACAATGTGCAACAAAAACGCCAGCTGAGAGGAGCATGTGGACCAGGGCAGACACAGGCCAGACCAGACAGAGAGCAGACCCGAGAGACCAGACCAGACCAGAGCCGAGCAGATCAGACCAGGCAGAGAGCATACCCAAAAGAGAGAGAGAGAGCTTCCATGTCGAACAGCTTAAGTAGGCGTGTCACACCCATCACAGGTGCGACTAATCAGGACGTCTCCACCTGGAAAAGAAACTGACAGTCCCCCTAGCGCCCAAAAGGTGTGGAGCCGTCACACCAGTTTCAGAGAAGAATAGAAGCACAGCAAAAACAACCCTACTAGAAAGATGCCACATACTATTAAATATATTATATATTAAGCCAGTGTTTTTCAACCTTGGGGTTGGGACCCCACGTGGGGTCACCTGGAATTCAAATGGGGTCACCTGAAATTTCTAGTAATTGATAAAAATAAAAATAAAAACTTCCTAATAAAAAATATATGGTGAATTGAGAGAGACAATCCCAATACATTAAAGACATGACAAACTGTGAAGCTGAAACTGAAGCACTGTGGTACTGTTTATCTGTCAAATGTTCATTGTGGTCGGTTTCAGATGCTACAGCTCTTTCACAATTCATAGTTTGAGTTCTTGTTTGTTCAGTATTAATTGTCAGCCTTGTAAATCCAAGCTGGACTGACTGTACATATCCTGACCAAGGAAAATCAAATTCTACCTTTGTGCAGTAATCTACACCTGGCTTTCTGTCTCTGTCCATAATAACATACATTATATTGACTAAATGTCATCTAAAATTAATGTTTTTTTTTTTTGCAACATAGTATAACAAACAATTACATGATCAAAAACAAATTAATTTTAGCAAAAAAAAAAAAAAGTCTCTGTTTTGAATGTCTGGGGTCTCCAGAAATTTGTGATGTTAAAATGGGGTCACGAGCCAAAAAAGGTTGGGAACCACTGTATTAAGCAAAGGAACAGAATAAAGAAAACACCGTTATTTAAAATCAGTTTCATATTTTTAATTGCTGTGAAAATGGCCTCTCTTGAACAATCTGGTCCTCTGCCCAGATATTATGGAAAGTATTTTAGAAAAAATAAGGCTCACTTCCCAGAAACAAAGGTTTATTACATTCTTGGAATGAATACAGTGTGTGTGTGTGTGTGTGTGTGTGTGTGTGTGTGATTACTTGGACAGATATACAGTATGAGTCTTGTCTCTACATGTGATGAAATCAGTCTGACTACATGATGCTACATCTTTTCCACAGCAGAGTTTATGGCTTGTAAAAGCAGGCGAACACAGGTGTTACTGAAAAATGTAATTATTGTTCTGTTGAATTTATTGCTCCACGAAGCCATTCCAATAAACCAGCGTATACAACTCCAAAGACTGAAATTGATAGACCATAATGGGAACCAGCCAGTTGCACTGTATTTTCTCCTTCTTACAATCAAAATATCTGCTGTGAAAAAGGTCCTAAAGAGAATGTGTGTGTGATGAAAGCCATCTAAGGGCTGTTTCATAGTCAATGCAAGGGCACACAGACACAAACACACTGCAAAGCATCGAAACGCATTGGCCGCCATGATGCGTGCTTGCGTATCAAAATGTGTTGTCTATTTTTTTGATATGTGATACAGCGATGCGTGCAATACCATACATCACCGACAGGGGCAATACAGAAGTGATGTAGTTTAATTTAAAGGGGTCATATTTTGCTAAACCCACTTTTATTAGTCTTGGGTACATTTATTTGTGTATTTGGACCCTAATAGTTCAAAAAAGTTTGAATTTGAACCTTCCAGGTGCTACAAAGCTATCTTTATATTAATTTTGGCAAAAATTGAGTGGATTTCTACAACCTGTTTCAATTCCTGCTTAATTTGTTCCGTTTACAACTAGTTACGTTGCAACATTTGCACATATAAGGTCAAGACTTCCGACGAACATTTCTCCGAGTACGCCATAATTGTTTGTCAGCAGCAGCGGTTGTAATCCATACTGAAAATATGTCCAAAAATGATCAGTTGTTGGTTGTATTAATGAACTTAAGTGGCTGAACAGGACAGAGCAGCACAGTCAACAGCCCGGAAGGGGCTGGGGTCATGTGCATTTAAAGGGCCAGCGCTCCAAACGACCTTTTTCGTGTCATTACTCAAAAATAGGGTTGAATTAATGAAGAAATCAGACCCAAGCATAGCATTTACAGTTCATGTAGACCACAGGGAAATGTTTTAAAATGCATAATTCAATTTAAAAAAAGCAAAATATCACTCCTTTAACACATTATATTTACAGAAGAAGATCACGGTGATTCACTGGAGTCTCTGGTAGAAAGTGAGCCAGCAGGTTGGAGACAGACATTCGGAAATATTGGAAATGCCTCTCCCCATCTAGGATTTGCATAGGCCGAACAAGAGATTGGAATTCCCCTTCCTGATTCTGTCTCTGCTGCAGTTCAGAGGCCAGACATACCACCATCTATATTTGGCATGGTTTTTTTGTACTGCCATTTCAAAATCACCATCGTTATGTATTACAACCTGTTCTGTGTTCTTTGTGTTCTTAAACTGAAGGGTCAGAACAGGATGTTCACAAATAAAAAGTGACATGGGCTCAGTGAGTTCCGGTCCAATGTTACTGATGGCTGTGTATGTGATTATTCTCTGGTGAATTGGGCGTGTTACCATGGTATTCCTACCCTTAAAATGTCCGGTGCAACAGACATCAGAATACAGTCTTCTTCAGTAGCCATTTTGATCTGAATATAACCCGCTCTGACACCTGGACTGTACCTGACTCAGAGCTATCCCCTATTGCGTGAGCTATGTATTGTCTTTTACGTGTTGCCAGGCTTGCTTGCATTCAATGTGTCGACTATGAAAGGAAATGTGTTCCACACATACATCGACTATGTAGGAAGCCTAAATATAGCACTGATCAGCTAGCACCTTTTCATTATAGCCGCATGTCACTAATATGTTACAAATAAAATCTAAACATTCAAATAACTTTAAAAATATTCATCACACATAGACTGTTTTATTATATATGCTGTAGAAGCACACAGTAAACTAGTGAGTATTTTTATTTTGGCATAACTTAATTTATATGCAAAAACGGATCCACCTTTATAGCCTCCTTTTATGAGTGTCGCAACCAAGGTTATAATAGTTTTGGATTTTTCATTATAATTTAGTTTTATTTAGTTTTGACTTTTTTTTCTCTAATTCAGTTAGTTTTAATTAGTTTTTAAAGCAAGTTTGCTAGTTTTATTAGTTTTTTTTTTTTCTAAATGCTTAGTTTTTTCATATCTTTTATCTTCTTCACCATAGTATTCACATAAATCCCATACAGGACTCTGCTGCTTTCTCCCAACTTTAGTCTCCATGTTTCCAGGTAGAGTGAGGACGAGAAGCCGACTCTAAACCACAAGTGATGAGAAGTGACGGACCATGAAGTGTCGTATGGTCCCACCAGCTAAAATTGCTCCAGCAAAATAAATCGATTTTGTATCAATCCGACACTAACAAAGACAAAAACAAAGGAAATTTTATCCATAATTTTCATATGTTTTAGTTAGTTTTGTAAACACACAATAGTTTTTCTGGTAACATTTTTTCTTTTAACTACAGTTTTTATTTATTTCAGTTAACAAAAATGCTTTTTCAATTCTAGTTTTTGTCATTTCCTTAGTTTTCTTTAACAAGAACAACCCTGGCCGTAACTGTGAGTTTCTGCTTCAGTTAGCTGGACGAAGGTCCGTCACTGACTGATCCGACGAGATACAAGTGCTTGAAAAAGGTTCCTAGGAGCGTGTTGAATATGCCTGAACCGTTATTGGGGGAATATATATGCTAGCTTGGCTGTTTCCGTGGTGGAAACGGTATGTTGTGAATTTATGACTGGATGTGTTAAGGCAGTGTTTTTCAACCTTGGGGTCACCTGGAATTCAAATGGGGTTGCCTGAAATTTCTAGTAATTGATAAAATTAAAAAAAAAAATTACTAATAAAAAATATATGGTGAGTTGAGAGAGACAATCACAATATATAAAAGACATGACAAACTCTGAAGTTCAAACTGAAGCATTGTGGTACTGTTCATCTTTCAAATGTTCATTGTGGTCAGTTAAAGATGCTGCAGCTCTTTCACAGTTCATAGTTTGAGTTCTTGTTTGTTCAGTATTAATTGTCAGCCTTGTAAATCCAAGCTGGACTGACTGTACATATCCTGACCAAGGAAAATAAAATTCTCACTTTATGCAGTAATCTACACCTGGCTTTACTGCCTCCATCAAAATAATATACATTGTATAGACTAAATGGTTAACATTTATTTGCAATGTAGTATAGCAAACTATTACATGATCAAAAACAAATTAATTTTACCAAATAAAAAAAAGTCTCCGTTTTGAATGTCTGGGGTCGCCAGAAATTTGTGATGTTAAAAAGGGGTCATGAGCCATAAAAGGTTGGGAACCACTGTATTAAGCAAAGGAACAGAATAAAGAAAACACCGTTATGTAAAATCAGTGTAATAATATTGACACAACTGAGGTTTCTTTTTTTTTGCCAAATTGTTAAGACTGTAACATGTCTGTGGCCTCTATCTCCACCAGATGAGGACCACACCCTGCGGATCCTCCTCTACTCACTTATCTTCTTCCTGAGTGTGTTTGGAAACCTGCTGATCATCGTTGTGCTGACGGTCAACAAGCGTATGCGAACCGTGACCAACACCTTCCTGCTGTCGCTGGCCATCAGTGACCTGATGATGACCGTTTTCTGCATGCCCTTCAACCTCATCCCCAGCATCTTGAAGGATTTCATCTTTGGAGCTGCCATGTGCAAAATAGTGGCCTACCTCATGGGTGAGAAAAACAGAGGGAGACGGAGGAGAGTATAAAGATTACATGGAGATGCAAAACATGGCTTCAGACAGATTAATAATTCATTCTAGTTAAATGGGGTTCACTCAGACAGATGGGTCAGTCCATGTAAAATAAACAGAGGCCTCATGACTGACCATCTTTCTGAAAAGGATGTTATTAGTCTTAATAAACATCCTATTAACTTTAAGCCTTTTTCTTATTTTTCCTAGGCTGCTCATAATAGATGCATGAAATTTTCAGAAGTTACACTACAGTATAATATATCTTTAATTTCTGTTAAAGAAGATAAACATTTGCATATTTGGCCAAAGGTTGGTCCAGTGTATCTTCATATTTTATTTTTATTTTTATTTTATTCCTATTTATACACACCAGTAATCTAGACCTTTGGCCACGTGCAATAATGTATAGTGAACCCAGCTACACTTTATATATATATCAAGAATCAATCATATTGTCACATTCATTTTATTAGAAGAGAAAAAAAAAATTCCAATCTTATGGGGAATAGTGTATTTCTATTATGTACTTCTTTCTTATATTGTAGTGCTACCTTGCTGAGGTAATTAGGAATTTCTGCTTAAAATTAAAACAATCTTTTCATGACTTTAGCGATGAACCAAATACAACCATTATTGATAGCTTGTAAAACATCCTATTTATCGTTCAGTTTAATAGATAGACAGACAGCAAATTCTATCCCCAACACATACAGGTGCTCAAATATTGTTTGAAATTATTAACGTCCTTTTCAATTTTCAAGCACAGAAGAGCAAAAAAATGATACTGTATATTCTAATGTAGTAAAAGAATGCATTATTGTTTCCTTTCTAAAAAGTGGTATCTTCTATTGTACACACACACACACTCACACACACACACACACACACACACACACACACACACACACACATACAGATTCTGTTTTTTAAGCAAACAAACCAAGTCTATTAAAGGAATCAACACAAAAATACAATATTCCTGATATGATAGGATGGACATTTCTATGTGTCAGGGGCTGTGACTGCAACATAGCACTGATACAGATATAGTCTTCTTATTTCAGGAGGTTTATCCAGTAACCTTTGGTTCATGGAGTAAACTTTGTGAGTGAAACCTACTCCACCATCTACACATCTGAATTTTATCAAGGCTTTGAAATGACATGGATTAGGAAGATTGAGCAAAAATATCTGCATAAGGAAATTAAACCCATAGACAGATATTGCACTTTTCTCATACAAAACAGGCATTCTGAAGTTTGGACTGCCAGTGGCTTTTTTTTAACAGTGTTGTAGTATTTGTGCAGAATACAGAACTAATCACCTCAAAAACAATATCAATATTTGCAACCCTGTCATTAGCACCACACATTTACTCATAGTCTGTATCTGTTGTATTTCGTTATTACCCCGCCCCCCAAAGGGGAAGCAAGCGGTATTGTTTTTGGTTCAATATGTTTTTTACCCACGCCTCACGAAGAGGCGTTTGTTTTTTTGTTAACACTCTAGCAGCAAAACTATTGGTTGAATTCATACCAAATTGAGTTTATAGATTGCCAGTGACCCAGAATAGATGTTATTACATTTTGGGAAAAGTAGGTCAAAGTTCAAATTTTTTATGATTTTTTTTTTTCCCCCCATTTGCATAAAATGGTCCAAATTTCTAATGTCTATAAAAACATCAATTTTGTTTCAATTTACTTCAAACTTGGCACATGTATAGAGGCAATTGATCTGCTGACACCAGCACACACATAGACATGATGACATCAGCTGGATCGATGCCAAAATAAGCTACAATATGTGCGAGGGGCGGGGTTTGTTGTGCTTGGTATCACTTGTTTTCTTTGTGAAAACTTGTTTAAAAGACTCATCTACACTGATTATACAGTCCTTAAGAATTTATTATCTACATCTGAGATAAAACAACCTTTTTCATTCCACAATATTTTAGTAAATCATATACTTCCTGCCAGGGTGGAGGTATTATTTCAGTATTATTAGGACCACAACCAAGTTACTTTAGACATAAACATATGATTTAAGACAGTTTTAAATAATGAGAATGTTAGATAAGATCACCCTATTCTGCTAAAGATGCTGATTTTTTTTTTTTTTTTTAATAAACTCAGTATTTTGGGTTTCCAGAGGTTATATGTGCTCTACATTAATGCTGATGCTACTTAATACAACTCATAAACTAGGCTATATTTCATAATTACTTTTCCACCTCAAACCCTGAACATGCACCTGTTTCCTCATCAGCCCACTCCGCTTCTCTAACCTGCTGTTCTGTTTCCTGCATACAAAATGCTTCATTAATGGTGACATTTTCATGAAATTGACTGAAATTCCCAATCTCAGCATCTCACAATGTGATATATCCTCCCATAACTGTTTACTCCTGCAGACAACCTGGCTGTTAGACTACAGATAGAAAGAGACAGAGTTCTCTAGTTAGTTAACTAGCTAACATGGCTAGTGATGTTAAGTAGCATGTTTTTAATTTGTCATTTAATCTGTGCACTCAAGGTAGTGAAGAATCCTGATGTTTCTTTTTTGTTGGTAGCATGACATATACAAAATGTATTTACATGTACAATCTTACATTATGCCACTCACTTCAGTCCTTCCAAAATCCAAAATGATCTATTATCATCCACCTTTTTCTTTCTTTTCTTTCTTTTTTTCTCACACTTAAAGCCAGTATTGCTATCCTGGTCACTTTGCAAACCTCTGAATCTACACATTCATTTTTTTTCTGCAATTGAAATGTGTTAAAAGTCTGATTATAAGGGTGATTCCCCAAAGCCTGGAGAAGTAGATTGAGATGCATGAAATAGACGATTAAAATGGAGCCACGCTAAAGTACCAGCACCAGCACCAGAGGGACTTTGTAGCTATTACAAAACTCTACTCAGAGACAGTTTGTCTATTGATTTATTCTACAAGTGAACGGCAGGTACAACAATCACGAAAACAAGTAGCAATCAGGACACTCCTCCACTAGGTTTAAAAAGGCTTAGATTACCACTGAGATGTAATCAATTCACACATTCATTCTCCAATCATAGGATAAGATAATAAGGTTTATTAGGATGTGTTTGTGCCTTTAATATTCACGTAGTGTGTTTCCTGGTAAAGTCAGGAGCATTTATCTTCTTCACTTTTGTAGAATAAATATGGTCCTCCTGCATATCAGTAAAAGTGTACACATGGTTAGACAAAAACAAAGCAAAAAAGGAATAACAGAAAAAGCAAAGGATGGACTATTAATAATGTGGCTTCCAAACAGTGTTGTGGTTATTGTTGTTTATAAATATTGAAAATATCGATAAAAATTAAAGTTATAAAAAAGTGTACACATGGTTAGAATGGTTAGATGGTTTGATCTGTTTGTGAGAATATATTTTACATGCAACACACACTGAAACTGACCATCTGGATTTAACCAATCACTCGCTGAACATGTGGGGAACACACCACACATTGCAGACTAGGAGCAGTGGGCTGCCATGTCAGGCACCCCGAGGGGTTAAGTGTCTTGCTCAAGGGCCCATCAGCCAACAATTTCCCTGGCAGCCTGGGGAATCAAACTGGCGATCCTTCTGGAGCCACTTCTCCACGACCTGATCACAATCAAGGGTACCAGAAAGGGTGCACATATAGATAAAAAAAATAATAATGCTCTATCAAAAAATCAGACAAGCCATTTTATTTGTCTGATATTTCTCTTTTAAAGTCCAAAATATTTTTGTATTAACGTGTCTACTAAAAATTTTGCAGGCTTGCCCCTGTCAAATCGGAAATTATTCGTTGTATGGACACTACAGCCTAATAGCCTCCATATTTACTGCCTACAAAGATATACAAATGTTTCAGCACTCAGGATAATCATGCATTGTTTATTGCATAGATGTCATGTCCAAAGCATGTGTGCTGAAAAATTCCATATATTGACAGAAACAATAAAATTAGACCCACATATCTGATATGGTGTATGGACACTACTTGGTGTACGGACTCTACAAGATTGGAATGGAAATCTACCTTACCACATGGTCGCATCACTGTTATATCTGTAACTAAGTCTTCTTGGTACAGGAATAAATAAACATTTGTGAACAAGTTATAACAATATATCTATAAGGCATATATGTGATATTATTGATGGAAGTATATTGGTGTACGGACACTACATGAATTTTGGTGAACAACGCACCATTGAAAACATGTGGTTCGACGTAAACATCCATTTGCCACATTGTTACCAAATTTTCTGCGGCCAGGGAGCGTACCAAAATCTGTCTAGTTGTGCTTATTTAGTCATAATAATACTTAAATAACAGGTTCACATTCTATTATTACAATTAAAGGGCTGTAAAAGAAGGGTTTTCATAACAAAATGGTTGATTGTCTTAATACTGAAAATAAGAATTGATAATCAAACAGCTGTTCAACAAAAATGATCAATAAATGAAAACCAATGTGATGTGTGTATTTTGTAATAAAAAAGACACAGGAGTTGAGTAGTAATTATTTATTGTGTTACAAAACATTATGTACAATAATTTTGCTCTCTTATAACAATAAAATTGTGCACATGTTTTCATGCTCATTGGGTCGCCATTTTATCAGTTTTATTCGATTTTCTTCAAATTTGGAGGATTGCAAGATCTAGTAATAAGATGGCCAAAGAAACATTTTGGGAATGGTTTTGGGGGTATCTTTTTGCAATACTGATTAATAACTGATACAAATATACTTGTTCACCTTGATTGTGATCAGGCCACCAGCCTTTTGGACCACAGACTGTTTATTGATGATCTGTGATTTTCACCACCATTTAGTTCAGTATTTTCTGTTTTTATACAGTTTGCGTTTCAGTGTTGCAATAAAATATTACATAAGTAAAAGACTGATAATGCTAGAGACTATAAATTGTATATCTGTACTCTTGTACTATATATGGTATGCATTAGGGCTGCACAATATTGGCAAAACTTGCGATATGGGTGTACAGCATTGCATGGGTGTACAACGATAATATTGCGATATTCCTTGTTCACCTAAAGAAATACCTATTTCATCTACAAAAAAAAAAAAGTTCCTTAGTGTTAAAATGAGCCAATTGTTTGTATGCTGACTCAATTATTTAGAATTTAAGACAAAATACAGTACTACTACAATCAGTTACACAATTCTGTCCAAGAACCTGGTGATGCTGCTACCATAGACCTTCAGACACAAACATAGTCAAATATTTTGTCCTTTTATTCACATTTAACAATGTGTAAATGACATGGATGTATTTCATAATAACAAAAGTGCCAGAGTACCGCCATGTAAGAGCTTTAACAAAACACTATTCCATTGCTTGCCTGGTTTGGTAGATACTGCATATAAAAATAAAATCTTTAAATATAATTGTTCAGGCCTTGCCCAAAGTTGTGCTCTGAAAATATTCACATCTTTTCAACATTAATAACATGTAAACTTGCATTCAACCAGCAGCAGTAGCATCACTTCAGTTTTTTTGCCAGAAAAACAAGCATGTTAGAGTGATGAAAAAACCACTTTGGTACCCCATGGTGTGTAAAACAGAAAGTTAATGAAAAAAAAGAAAAGAAATTATTGCACATCTTTGCGATATGAATATTGCACACTCTGTTATTGCACAGTTGGACTGAATGACTGTCAGGCGCACATAATTTTGTTACACTGTAGCCTAATGTTGGTGCGTATTTTTAATCACAATCATCAGGAGTGGAAAAGAGTCCTGTAAAGTGTGTGTGTGTGTGTGTGTGTGTATGTGTGTGTGTGTGTGTGTGTGTGTGTGTGTGTGTGTGTGTGTGTGTGGGAAGGGGGGCACATAAGCCTTAATTATTTTTTCTTCTGTCACTCCAAAAATGTTCACACGAGGGTGAAAAATGCGTTCTCTGCATCTCGTTTCATCATTTCACTGTCTCCTAACCACTTCCATGTGTGCACAATTATGCATCCAAACCGTTTGCGCCTCCTTTTGAGACATGTTAAATATAGACACAGTTTCTATGAGCAAAATTGCTTTCAGGTTTGATAAATCACTTTGCGTGTGCTAAATTAATAGATTTACATTTTCTCCTCCCACCACACGCACAACTGCGTGTAAAAGCCCCATATTGCATATTCATTGTGCCAAATGTCCTAACTGGATGCAGACACACTATTTTGCACCTCTGAAGGACGCAACCCGTATTGCACACGGTTAGTAAATCAGTTTGTACATTTTTTTTGCGTGTGTGATGAGTTTGCACATGTTTTAATACACACAAACCTTTAGTAGATCCGGCCCACTGTGCAGCCCTAGTAGGCATGAAGCACATTTGTTTTACTGCAAGATGCAGCAACATGTAAACAGTGCTAATGTTGTAGGTGGGTGGAACTAATTTTCTGTAAATAAGTAAATCTCTTTATCTGTGTACCTCAGTGCCAAACAACAGCTACTAAATATGCCCACTAATATTTACATTATACAATAAGGAGAGTTATAAAGGTGAAGAGAACTTCAGAAATTTCCAAGGGAATGGACTAAATAGTTAAACTCTGTGTAACCGGTGGTGTCGGACACTGCGTTGTGTTTTTTAAGGACAAGACCTGCACGTAAAACTTCCGGTCAGCGACCCCCATAAAACATGCCCCTCTCCCACAGATATCTGGAACAAAAGGGCAACATTAAATTATTAAAACAAAATACAGCATACTTGACAGAAGTGACATAAAACACAAAAACCTCCGGTCAGCGATCCCCGTAAAACAAGCTCCTACACAAATCAAAATGATACAGAAATGTGTTTCAGCACATTATAAGCACCTCATACAGCTTAAACTAGCCAGTTCATGTAAAAAATTAAATTAGCAGAGGCTAAACCAAAAATGTTCTTGAACTGCACGGCTGCTTACCCCTCCCACAAAGATCCGGAACAAAAGGGAAGAGGTAAAGGCGCGAAAACTCTGGTTATAGCGTACAGTGTCACACTGTAAATTGCTCGTTGGGGAGCAGACTCAAATAAAAAGTTCCACATACTGACTCGGAGGCCCATAATGTCAGGTATTAACCAAAAGAAATGAAATTAAAATGAACAGATTTTGTGTAATTATAACAATACACAATCTACATACCCACATTGCTGCAAAATAATTGACCCTGTTACATCTGGACCAAACTTATGCAGTAAAACAGTTTTAAGCTTCCCTCTCAGGAGAAATAAAATCAAGATATAGAGCACACAAAATGGAAAAAATACAAAAATTACCAACAAAGACAATAAAAAGTACATTTATGAATATAGAAGTCAGGAAATTGGTGCCTTTGAAAGAAAAGTAATTTTGCAATGAATAGAAGAACTTTATTCTGGGTTAAGTGAAGTCCAGGTTCTGCGGGTGAAAGAGAGGCATTATTGGGATGAAAGCCTTAGGGAGAGACTACTGGGTCGTGTTTTGATCTCTCCTCTTGTAGGTCCGCCAGCATAGTGCACCAATCAGCCACTGGTGGCTCTCACACACAAAGGTACACACAGTTTGTATTCTAGCTAGGAACATGTATGAGAGAGGTAAAGAGTAATTTCCCGTCTTGCCCTGTCAGGGTGGACGTGACAGATCACATCAGTGGTTCAGGCCAACATGATTTCCTCCAGAGCAAGACTCAGATAAGACCTCCACGCCTCAAACTGCATTCATTTGCAAGCTCCTCTCAGGAGAACACAACATTTTATTTGCTGTTCTGATTATCATTATTATGTATAGATATTATGTGCACATCAACAAACATGTTTTGTCACTTCTTATTATTAGACCAAATCCTATTCACAACTCAAGGTGGTAATAAGTTCTCATTCACCAAATAAAAGAGATCTAAGAGCTGACAGCAGCATGTGAGGTTACTCCTGTCTTTTAACTAATCTGTTTTGTTTCCCCACAGGCATCTCAGTGAGTATTTCCACATTTAGCCTTGTTGCCATAGCAATTGAGCGCTATAGTGCCATCTGTAACCCCCTGAAGTCACGGGTGTGGCAGACCCGTTCCCATGCCTATCGGGTGATTGCTGCTACATGGCTGCTGGCCTTCGTCATTATGACCCCCTATCCAGTAGTCAGTCATTTGGAGTCTTATCGGCGCGCTGACAACACCACTGCACACCTGTGTCGCCACAACTGGCCTCACACCACGGCAGAGCAGACCTGGTAAGTAAGTTTAATCATCTACTGCGGAAGCAACATTAATTTATTTCCCTTAATATCATATTGAAGCAATTAAATACAATCCGATTTTTTATCATTATCAGAAAACACTCTGACAATAGTGAAGCTAATAATTTTTAATCAAAATTCACCTGCAAAGTTGGAAATTTCGCAGGAATGATTTGATGTAATTTTGCATTGTAATGGCCTCCTTCTCATTTACAGATTAAAAGGATTAAAAAGCTACAAAATCAATCCATGAAGATTAGTGAGACCTCCAGACTGCAAACTCATTAGGCTAATTTTGTCCATGAACCCTTTGGGTCGAATCTACAAACAATGGATTGCTTGTGGGAAGTTTGCAGCTGCAGTCTGTTCTGTTTTAAGAACTTATCCACTAAAGATTTTGGCCAACTGATGTGCTAGCAGAAAAATGCCCATAAAGTTTTGAACCTGATTCCAATTTTCCCTTGTTGTGTACTTAATAAATGGAGCTATTTCTAGTTTATCACACAGACTGGTCCATCATGGCAAAAGAGAATGAAATATATTAGAATATGTCTCTAATGAGCAAAGATGTGTACACACAGCTCTTCACAAACACAAACTGACTTCCATGTATTTTCCTGAATTTACTTCTCCAGTATTTTGCATTTCTAACACATTCTATTCATTTCCATCAAAATAATCTGCAGTTTTTAATGGGATTCAGGCTGATCTGAAATCTGTTCCATTAATATCTAGATCAGTGTTGTTCAAATATAATCTGAATATCTGAATGTGTCCATGATTTTGCAGAAACAAAAGTACCTATTTTCTACTTGGTTTTCAACTTCAGCTTTATTATTTATCCCTTGAAGGGCGATTTGTTATGCAGCAGTTACACAAGCGTTCACAATAAACAAACACTAAAACACAGTGAAAACAGTAAAGCGCAATAAAAACAATAAAATGCAATAAAAATAATAAAAATATCACACAAATATAAAATAGACAGGGGCATTAGCAACAATCATGATCATTTAAACAGGTGTAATTCAGTGCAAACAGTCGCTTCGTCAGCAGCGGCAAGGCAGAATAAGTAAGGCTGGTTGTGTGTTGGGGCATCTCTGAACTCCAGAAGAAGCTGTGTGATGTGAACAAGCTTAAGATTTGGACAAAGAGACATCAGCTAAGAGACAGAGATGGAGTATAGAATGAATTGTGTGCAATTAATACATTCTTTCTTGTAAGTGTTAATTGAACCATCTGAACTGCAGAGGTGGGAAGTAATGAAGTATAAGTACTTTGTTACTGTACTTAAGTAGATTATTTAGGTATCTGTACTATACTTGAGTATTTATTTTTCTGGCAACTTTTTACTTTTACTCCCTACATTTTTGCATAAATATCTGTACTTTATACTCCTTACATTCTCAGAATAGACTCATTACTTTTTCAAACTAAACGGGTACAACAGTAAGTAAAATATATCACTTCAGAGGGAAAATCAGTGTGGTGGAGAGAAGGAGCACAGGCTGGGACCAGGGTCAGTACCAGAGTCCTGCACGGGGTCAGTACCAGAGTCCTGCACGGGGTCAGTACCAGAGTCCTGCACAGGGTCAGTACCAGAGTCCTGCACAGGGTCAGTACCAGAGTCCTAAATAGGGTCAGTACCAGAGTCCTCCACGGGGTCAGTACCAGAGTCCTGCACAGGGTCAGTACCAGAGTCCTAAATAGGGTCAGTACCAGAGTCCTCCACGGGGTCAGTACCAGAGTCCTGCTGGGGGTCAGTACCAGAGTCTTACACAGGGTCAGTACCAGAGTCCTAAATAGGGTCAGTACCAGAGTCCTGCACGGGGTCAGTACCAGAGTCCTGCACGGGGTCAGTACCAGAGTCCTACACAGGGTCAGTACCAGAGTCCCGCACAGGTCCACTTTTAACAGACTTTTCCACCTGTACCCGCAAAGCTGAGTACCCCAACCCGACCCATGATTAAACACATTGTCTACACAGTAACTCACTTTTAAGGGCTTTATTTTTGGCTAAAACACACACCATCAGTAAATCTCTAACATGTGCTGCTCTATGACATCTTTAACCATATAGAAACAGAGGTGAAGCTTACTTCAAAATAAAACACACCAGTTGTGGATCAACCATGGTCAAATTAGATGATCATCATCATTAAATGTCCAGCAAATTATTTTCATCCATGAATCTTTTGGGGTTTTTTTTCTCTTCCTTGCCCGCTGCCTGCCCACATTTTGTTTAATTTTACCCGTGCCCATGAAAATTCTTATATGATTATATGATTCTCTATATGATTTTGCCAGTTTATATAAGTATTATTTTCATTCATGGCAAAAAATGCAGTTTTACTTTTTACTTTTGTACTTTATTACAAGTGAGAAGTTGTACTTTTTAACTTTTACTTAAGTAAAGGAGTCGAATCAGTATTTCAACTTTTACGAGTGTATTTTTTCACCCAGGTAGCTGTACTTCTACTTAAGTACAGAATGTGAGTACTTTTGTCACCTCTGCTGAACTGTGTGTACCAGTTTGCTCTGGTCTTTTATAATTTAGATGCTGTTTTCTTAGAAAGTGTATGACTGTGCCAAATTTATGAATATCTCTTAATTTGCATCCATGACTCGGGTGCAACATGATGCTAGCTGCATGACTAGTGTGAGTTTCATAGCAATTGCTACAATAATTTCTGTGAATTGCATCCATCACAGGTGCTTTGTTAATTACACACTATGCACATATATATTGTGTCTCATTTGAACGAGCTTAGTCGTTGCAAAAGTGTTTTTAATATAAAGAAAAATATTCTCGTATGTAGTAACCATAGAAGGGTTTACAGCTGTAACATATTATGTAGTTTTCATTTAGAATTTATAGCACATAGGGAGATTCTTCACTTGTTGTTGCCTTTAAATTTAACAGAGCTGTTTATCTTTTTTTCAACTTAGTGTCATCTCTTAAACTTTTGTGGAAGCCAGCATAGATATAAAATAAAATGCAACCTCACATAAAAGTTATACTTAGATCATCTATCCTCCCTGTCTTCTGGAGCTTTCCACCTGAACTTTATGAACTATGTGTCTGAGAGCTGTGTGTGTACTTTACACAAGACATATTAAACTGAAACACCTCATTTACTTACATATTTTGAACTGGAGTCTGTTTTAGAAACTCTATTTTTCCCACATTTCCTTGGGAGCATTAGGGCATCTGCAGAGAACAGATGGATGTTTCAGTGTGTTTTTATTTTGGTTTCTGAATGAAACATGCCTTGGGCCAGTTTCAGTCAACACTGTAAATGTATTTATGTGCATTTGTTCATGAAGAGAATTTAGTTTTACTGTATATGGGTGCTTCTATGAAACTGGTCCTAAAGCAGAACATGGGGCTAAAAATTCAAACCAGATGTAGACTAATGTTATGAAGCAAGTTTGGAAGCACTTTGGGTCTACTTTAAAAATAAATATTTACTTAGATAAAAGAGAACATATTTTTCAGATAAAACACATTTTATATATTTTTTATACAAGAATCCACATGTAACACAGTAAAAAGGACACAAAAATTACGTGCTACTATTTTATCAAATATTTTTTTAATCATCTCACTGGTACATTTTGGGAATCAAACTAATTATGCAAGGGAGAGTGTTTCACAAAAATGACCGCTGTGGCAAAATTACTCGTGATTTATTTGTGTTTAAATAGGCAGGTTCCGCATGTCACACTAGTGGACACGATGGGTTACATACAAAACCTGTAATGAGACTGCCAGTTCATAAAAAACCTGCATGTCTGGATTAGAAAAACCACTAGGATTGTCAAATTTAACACAGTGTCTTTATTCATAGTGATATATAAGACCATTTTAAGCCATGTTTTCCAGACAAAATGCACTGACACCTAGGTAGCTTTTCCTGTCCCAATTTTGGTCTTATTTTTGGCCTCAATATTTGATTAAAAATTCATTAATTGTGAGATGGCTCAGAGCAAGAGTATCCTTTTTTTTTTTTGCATTTATCAGAGGTCCTCATTAGGTACATCCTGCGGGGAAATATGTCTAAATTTCTCTTTTATTATTGGGTCTAAAAAAGCAGATACCAAAATAACCCAGTTTCATAGAAGCACCCATTTATATATGTGTATGTACTGTGGAGACTCTGTGAGTGTGAATGTTTTCTTTTCCTCTTTCCTGTCACTTCTTTAGGTATATTCTGCTTCTGCTTGTGCTATTTGCCATCCCTGGGGTGGTGATGATCGTAGCCTATGGACTAATCTCCAGGGAACTTTATAGAGGCATCAAGTTTGAGATGGGAAACAAGAAAGACTCTACCGGTGAGACCTCTGAATGCATGAAACATAATGAAATACTATGTCTTATTTTGATCCCTATTGTATTTAAAATAATTCGGGCAGGACTTGTGTGTCTGATTTACCATTTATTTCATAGAACGAGTTTAATTGTTCAATTGATTCTTTAGAATAATTTCAGAAAGCATAACGGAGATGGTCCCTGAGATCGCACAGTCTCCCAGTTGGAAGTCTGTTGGAATGAATGAACACATACACACAAAATAACCCAATTATTTTATGAACATTGCAAATATTTTTTCCAAACATGTTTTTCATCAGAGGTCATTTAATATAATATCAAATAATATTAATTTCAGCACATTTCAGTTATTATCTAGATTCTACCCGGATCTTTTAATACTTCTGATTTATAGTGTACAGTGTATAGTGTTTGCTCTTATGTTATATTTGTCTTTACTCATGGTTGCTGTGGTTTTATTACCTCCGCCAAGGAGGTTATGTTTTTGCCGGCGTTGGTTTGTCTGTCTGTCTGTCCGTGTGCAAGATAACTCTAAAAGTTATGGACAGATTTGGATGAAAATTTCAAGAAATGTTGATACTGGCACAAGGAACAAATGATTAAATTTTGGTGGTGATCGGGGGGGGGGGGGGGGGGGGTTCACTGGTCTGCCTTGGCGGAGGTCTGCGCTCTCCGAGTGCTTTTCTAGTATTGTTATTGTCATACTGCTGTTACACTATAATTTCCCACTTTGGGATAAATCAAGTACATCCATCTATCTAAGTTGTTCTCTAGTTTTCAGGTCCATTATGGTCTTTTAGAAGCTTAGACATATTCTAGTTTTAAGAAATCTAAGCAGGCACAATTTGCTAACCCCACTGGCAGATTGGTTTTGCTTAGTGCAAGACAATTAGGTTACATTTAAAAGCCTCGAGATTCTCCAATAGGGATGTTTTTGTCAATGCAGGAGGATGCTGGAGAGGTGGAAGAGATTATTTTGACATCCGTAGGAGGCAAATGAATAGGAGAAGTGTAGTGAGGACAAAGCAGAATGAATGAATGAATGAATAAATGAATGAAGGAATGAATGAAACCTAGACTTGGACAGAAGCAGGATTGTGGGTAGGTTTGTGCCTGCATGAATTGTCACAAAGCTCAAAAGTTCAGAAGGAAAGAATAGAGGCACAGGAGATGTAGGGGGATATTCAATGACGAGGATTCAAACTACAGACCTTTCAACCACTCATCTAAAGAGGCACTCTAGAATGAATAAATTAGACATTATATCTACATGGTCTAGTCCAGAGGTTCACCAGTTTTTCCTCTTGGGACCCAGATTTACCAAAAAATGCATCCTGAATTGCCATAATATCTATATTTTTACTGACTTTCCTACCATCAAAATAGTGTGAAAATCTGTTATATATACAGCATATATATGTTTTTAATGTGTTTTATGTTGTTTTCATGTTGTTCCATCTTAAACATCAATTTTCTCTTATCTTATACTCTTATGCTGTTTTGTCAAATTACATCACACTGCATCTTTTACATTATTTTCATCTTGATGCATCTGGTTGTTTTCATCTTCTTTTGTATCATTTTCCTATACATCTTTTCATTTTCATCTCGTTGTGTCTTTTCCATTGTCATTGTCTCGTTACACCTCATGCCTCTCCTCAACATTTCACATGACTTGGGTGAGGTCGATATTTGCAAACTCTTCCATAGAATATTCTTTTTTCTATTTTAAACAGGAAAAACACATTCTTATGTCACCCATTTTATTCATTTCCAACCATAAGATTAGGAAATACAGGTCCAGTCTTTATACCTTTTACAATCACCCACTGAGCGCTCCCTAATGTTAGCATTTACATTTTTTTCTTACATGACTTATGTGAAGGATGTGAGATTTTACTACAATATGTGAGTGTGAATTTGTGAAACAGAGCCTTTTGTGAGCATTTGAGTGTGTCTGGGAGAAAGGCAGCGTGGAGTGTATTTCCCGGTGCTCCATTAGAGGATGGAATTGGATGGCAGCTGTAGGCCTGGATAACACCATCTGTTTGGAAATGGTGGGATGGGATCAGAAACAAATTATTAAGAGTTTACTTTTATTTTAAAAATGACCTCTAAGAAAATACATTATTTAATAATGAAAGGAAGGTCAACAAATTGGATTTAGTCACTCTATTGGACTGTATCATTTCTGAATTTGCTTGCCTCAGAGATCCTATAACTGTATTAAGCCGTGCTAAAATTTTATCAATATTTTAAACTTCTAAAGCATTAAATGGATGGTTATTATGGGTCTTTTAGGGCAATCCTCCTTCCTAAATGCAAGCAAATATCCCTTTAAAAGAATTCACTAATTCTTGAAACACGTGTGTCCTCACAAATCTTACTTAAGCTTATTTGAAATTTCCCTCTGGGATGAATAAAGTATCTATCTATCTATCTATCTATCTATCTATCTATCTATCTATCTATCTATCTATCTATCTATCTATCTATCTATCTATCTATCTATCTATCTATCTATCTATCTATCTATCTATCTATCTATCTATCTATCTATCTATCTATCTATCTATCTATCTATCTATCCAGTTGTCATGTAAAAGAAATTAAAAAGCAAGATCAAATTACATTAAAATAATAAAAAAAAGAAACTGTGTTTGCTCATTAAGGGACAGAGCTAATGTAACATTTACCAACTCAAAACTATACAGTTAGATACATATATGCAAACATAGCATTCTTTTTATGACTAAACTCCGAAAACACCATATACTTCTACTATAATTTATGGTTTTAGGTGGTTTTGTTTTGAGAGTGCTGCTGCAGACAATCCACCCATCACTTTGGTACTGAGGAATTGAATGCAAAAAAAAAAAAATAATAATAATAATAATAATTTTTTGGAGAAAAGGCATTGCATTTTATTTAAAACACTTAAGAAATGTTTGGGAATAAAGCGATACTTGACAAAGACAATAGCAACAACAAATCACTAAACCAGGACTCAGACAGAGATACTGATACTAGAGATCTCACATATTGTTAAAATGTTTGTTTTGTGTTGTTTTTTCAATGCTGTGGTGGATAAATCTGTTAAGAACAGAAAAGTCAAAGCTGGTCTTATGTGTGAGTTTATTCACCCCTTGCATGGAGAACCCCAAGCCCAAGGCAAAAGTGTAGGAGGAAAAGGGGTAAACCAGCCTTAAGGAGAAGCACAGGCAGTGAGTTTGTATACACACAAGATATGGAATGACAGACATGATTCTTACAGAAATTAGGGCAAAGTTAAAGTTAGCTGACAAGTGGTCAAAACATCATGCAGCCATCATGAAATAGACAGGAGACACTCAGAGTCCCTCTTCTATGAAAAGGAGGAGAACCACAAGGTGTAAAATGGAGGGACCTCTGGTCATGTGTGTCAGCATGAAACAAAACACTCCATGTTCTTCTACTGTCCGATGGTCCAAGGGTGCACTGTGACATTATAGATAGTGTGGGATGCTCTGTGCCATCTGTCAGCGTGATCACTTAAGAATAGAAAAGGTTTAAAGTTAGAGGCACACAAGTTATATAATGATATGAGTATGCCTAGTTAGATAGGAATTACACAAATGTCAGATATAAGTGGCCAGAGTGACCTGGGTGTGACAGTTCCATAAGTGACATGTAATTTTGACACTACAATGTTAATCTTTTTTATGCAAAGAAATATTTCTGCCAAGTACAGTTGCCTGTATATTAAAACATTACATTGGACAATTTGTTTTGTTCATATTGTTCAATGAAACACTGTACATTTTTATTAGAATGAAATGACATACTCTTATTAAACATCACCATACGTAATATGAATAAAGCTTTAATTTATTATGTCATCAGAAGTGTGATTTCTACCTGAGTCACTGATAGATTTTTATCATAAAATCTAGTGTAGTCATCATAATTCCCATAATTCTCATAATTCTACTAATCTTGCTAATCTTTCCCTCTAGAGCAGTGTTTCTCAACCTTGGGGTCGGGACTCCACGTGGGGCCACCTGGAATTCAAATGGGGTCATCTGAAATTTCTAGCAATTGATTAAAAAGAAAAAGAAAAAAACATTAATAAAAAAATATATGGTGAGTTGAGAGAAACAATCACAAAAACATGACAAACTGTGAAGCTGAAACTGAAACACTGTGATACTGTTTATCTTTCAAATGTTCATTGTGGTCAGTTTCAGATGCTGCAGCTCTTTCATAATTCATAGTTTGAGTTCTTGTTTGTTCAGTATTAATTGTCAGCCTTGTAAATCCAAGCTGGACTGACTGTACATATCCTGACCAAGGAAAAAAAATTCTCACTTTGTGCAGTAATCTACACCTGGCTTTTCTGCCTCCGTCAATAATAATATACATTATATTGACTAAATTTCATCTAAACTTAACATTTATTTGCAACATAGTATAGCAAACTATTACATGATCAAAAACAAATTAATTTTAGCAAAAAATAAAGTCTCCATTTTGAATGTCTGGGGTCGCCAGAAATTTGTGATAATAAAATGGGGTCACGAGCCAAAAAAGGTTGGGAACCACTGCTTTAGAGACAGCAGTTGCATACTTGACATGTTAGTAAAAGAATTAAGAGATAGTATCATCTGTTTTTCCATACAGATGTGAAGAATGGACTCACCTCCACTGTGTCCACTGGCAGCGACGATGGAGACGGTTGCTATGTAAATGTAACCCACCGGCCTCACTCAATGGAGATGTCCAACATGGCGTCTTCAAGCAGGGCACTCAAGACCGAACGGCCACGCAGCAACACATCTGAGGCCAAACTGGAAGCGAAGAAGAGAGTCATCCGCATGCTGGTGGTCATTGTTGTCTTTTTCTTCCTTTGCTGGATGCCTATCTACTGTGTCAACACTTGGCGGGCTTTTGATGAAAAATCCGCCATACACGCCCTCTCAGGGGCACCCATTGCTTTCATCCACTTGTTGTGCTACACGTCTGCCTGCATCAATCCAATTATTTACTGCTTCATGAACACGCGTTTTCGTAAAGCTCTTCTCGCCACTTTCTCATGCTGTGCTTCGCCTTGCCGCCATCATCATCGCCGCTCACTCCGGGACAACGAGGAGGATGTTATGGCGACGGGAGCCTCCATGTCAAAGTTCAGTTACACTACAGTTAGCACCATGGGACCCTGCTGAAGCACATAGACGCAGATACAACACAGAAGAAATAGTTACTAGGCAAAAACTGCACCCCACATCCTTCAGTTTTCAACTCGTTGCTCATAGGGACAGTAGAGTAGAAAACATGTAGTAGCAGTATAGATGATTCACCTTGGAAACATTATTTAGCCATGATTTACATGTATATAAATCATCTAGTTCTACACTGTAAGTACCTCCATATCTATACTGAAAAAAAAAACACAAAAACAAACAGTAGATTATCTCACAGTTATGTCTTGTAACAGTGTACCGAGGCAAAATGCTCGCTTAAATGTTTACTGTGAGGTGAGTGTGTGTGTTACTGTACAACAGAGGATGTGAGTGATAGTAGCCCTCAATCATAATGTAGCTATAGCTGCTATGTAATTTTTACATTTTGCTGCCATTTGTTAATATTTATCTATTTTTACAACAATAACGCAATTGCCTTGTGGATGAAGTGCCTGCTTTCTAAACACTGTGTTTGTTTCATTGTCTGTATATTATATTTATCTACTGCGGCCTCATTTATTATAGGCATCATATTCATGAGTTGAAAGACCTAATGGGAACTGATTGTTGTGTTATGTGAAGTGTTACGTGGCTTCAAAATTCACAGAAAATGTACCAGTGGTAAAAATAGCTTAGAATGACAGCAGTGTTGCCTTGTGTTGTGTTGGTAAACTGTGCAGCTGCTCAAAAGTTGTGTATTTGAGCTTTTTGTGTGTTGCTACAGTGTATGTTTGTCTTCAGACGTCAGTGTGCAGAAGTGTGTTTATTTCTGGTGTTAGGGCCAATAGCTTGAGGGCAGTAAACTGGGCAGTTGGCTGCAAAGTATGCAGCACTTTGTGGAGAACATCTGGACAGAAAGCCCAAAGGACAGATTACTTGGTACCTAAATTAATTCCTGATGAAATAAATTCTTCATAAAACTCTGCTTAAATGGCATCAAGAAAAAAGTACATAGATCTTAAACACATAACGTAATAATCTACACAACACTTTATATTCTACCATATGGTGCTTCTCCAGCACTTAAAATGGCAAGTTAAAAACTGTGGTGAAATATTATGTAGATTTTGTCCTAATACTATCCATCACAGCTCTTTTGTCTATTAATGCTGATGCACATTAGTGAAACTGATCTTCTCTGCTTTTACCCCTAGCTTTAACTCTAACTTTAAAAACTCAACAGGATACAGGGATAAATAATTATTAGAGATAATTCAAGATTATTTTATTGCATCCAGATTTGGCATATTGTGATTTATTTGGTCTGAATGGAAACAAGACTCACACATTGTCTTGGCTGAAAAGTGCAGGTTGAAATATGAGATTTTGTAGAATCACAGGTGATGTTATAGAAGTAGTGATGATGCAGTTAAAATTCAACAGCTGTATTTACCAGTTACTGGTAAGATCTCATCACAGAGGCAACATGGCAGCTCCCCAGACAGTGATATTTTGGTTTAAAGGAGTGATATTTTGCTTTTCCCTGTGGTCTACATAAACTGTAAATGCTATGCTTGGGTCTGAATTCTTCATTAATTCAACTCCACAGGTCCATCTTCAACACTATTTCTGAGTAATGACACCAGAAAGGTCGTTTTGAGCGCTGGCCCTTTAAAGGCAAATGAGCCACTTCACGCCCCACCCCCTCCAGGTTGTTGATTGTGCTGCTCTGTCCCGTTCAGCCACTTGTGTTCGTTAATACAACCAACAACTGAACAGTTTAGATAATCGGCTCAGAGTTTGGCCATATTTTAAGTTTTTACTACAACCGCTGCTGTTGACAAACAATTATGGCGTACTTGGAGGAATGTCCATTGGAAGTCTTGACCCTATATGTGCAAATGTTGCGACATAGCTAGTTATAAAACATAACAAATTAAGCAGGGATTAAAATGGGTTGTAGAAATCCACTCAATTTTTGCCAAAACGAATATAAAGATACTGTAGCTTTGCAGCACCTGGAGGGTTCAAAATCAAACTTTATGAACTATTAGGGTCCAAATACACAAATAAATGTACCAAAGACTAATAAACGTGGGTTTAGCAAAATATGACACCTTTAAGTATTCCATAGAAGAATAAAAGAGTGTCTTGGTTAAGTCATTGGGCTTTATATTTAGTGTTTTTTGGAAACTGAGGAGGGAAGGTGTGTATTAGTCTGTGCAGATATCTGGCCTTTTAGCTTTCAGTAATGATATAACCCCAGAAAACTGTTAAATATAGATGTGCAGTATTCTCAACATTTGACAATAAAATAATATTATATATTTGTAATGTACCAAATGGTCAAGGTTTCCAGGCCAAAACACTTAAACAAATGTAGATTGTGTTCTATTATAATATCACTATGTAAGCATTGGACAGTATTGAGTGTTATGAATGAAACTCACTCCAGCTTTCTGTTCTAATGGAGGGCTCAAGTGCAGTATATCTGAATGGGTTTAGTGATTCACTGCCCCTGTTGATCTCAGCTGCAGACTAGAAAATGGCAGCCAGGTTTAAGAGGTCTCTGTTTGTCAGGCTCTGTCTGGGGTGCCTGACTCCAGCTCCCCTACTCACCTTGTGCTAATTGTGTTACGACCTCTACCCTGCCAGGCAGAACAGACGAGCATATTTCATTGAGTGCACCAAAGCACAGTGCTGTCAGTCTCACAACTAAAAGATATATGGCCTGTTTTTGAAGGCTTTTTTTTTTTTTAATACATTTATTCATCAGCCTGTGCAGTATTTCCAAAATGTTTAATATATTTGTATGAGAAAAGATATAAATCATTTTGACATGTTGTTGGAGGATAACAATAATAAGGCAAGAATTGTATCTGTTCAAGCTACAGCTACATTGTGTCCAAGTTTAATGATAAGGTTGTGGACACACCTTTAGGTCAACAGAATTAGTCCAAATCTACCTGCCGTACCTGCTGCACTGTCTATGATACTCATATCCAGGCCTTGAGACAGCCACACACTTTCATCTGATATCAGCGTTGAGACTCTATCGTGGAGCACACATTCATCAGTGGGGTAGGATTAAATAAGTTTATACTTCTTCCTGCTCCTTTTCGACCATGCAAAATTCAGACTTGCACGTACTTGAAGATAGACTCCGTTCATTTAAATGTTACTTTGTTTTTGTCTTAATTTGCTTCATTTTGTTCTATTTTGTTTCTTTGCATGTTCTAAATAAATGTTTATGTTTATGCATTTGGGAGACGCTTTTTTCCAAAGCGACTTACAGGGGAAAACCAACTAAATCACTCAATCAATCAACTTTTATTTATATAGCACCAGATCGCAACAAAAAAAGTTATCTCATGACACTTTATATATAGAGTTGGTCAAAACCAGACTCTAAGCCAATTTACAGAAACCCAACAGAATCCTCCAGGAGCAAACACTTGTGACTGGTGACAGTGGCGAGGAAAAACTTCCCTTTAACAGCAGAAACCTCGAGCAGACCCAGACTCCTGGAGGATGGCCGTCTGCCTTGACCAGTTGGGGTTAAAGAGAGAGGGTAAAGAAAGAGAGAAAGAGAGAGATAGAGACTGGAGGAGAGGGGGAGAAGGGGGGAGTAGGGGGAGACACATGGAGGCAGTTGACGATAGGTGAGTGATGATGATGAAGGCAGGAGAGAGGCAGGACCACTGCAGCAGGTCCAGAGATAATCCTGGGAAAATCTGTGATAAGCCTGGGAAGAACTTTATTAAATATTTAAAATGGAATGTCTGACAGTGCTAGGACAGGAGGTGGTCCTGGAAGAGCTGGGTCTAAATAAATAAATAAATAAATAAGCTTCTCATTTTCGCTGATGATAAGAGAGGTATCTGGTCATGTACAGTCAAAACAAACAGGTAAACCAACCGAGACAGAATGCATGAATTCAGTTTAGAATAAGCAGAAAAACTGAAAAAGGCAGATGTTTCTCAACATCAGTCGTTGCCTCCACCGGTAAACAGTATTTATGTGTCTGTTATAGAAGCATTTCCCATACTGAGAAATACTGCACTGCTGTTGTTTATGAGCGACACTTGGAAAGTGTTTTTCTTTTTCTTTTTTTCTGTTCTGGAGGGCTGTAAGAGGCTGATTTCCCTGCTGTCTCACAGACGCTGATGGCGTTATGACTTGCTCCCCAACCCATTTCACCTCACACAGCTGGCACATACACACAGGCACATACAGAGTCTACACACTAACACGACTCCAGTTTCAACTAGTTATTATTACACTTGCTGACAACTAATTACAGGCAGATGCCAGTAATTAGTTCATTTCCCTGTTCATGTAGATAATCTTGGTCATATGTACAAAGGCTCAATATAAGTATGGTTACAACAGCATGGTGGGTGGTGGTTATTACCTCTAATTAGGATATTCCACTCATACTCATACGTACTAATGGTTCAAATAAATCTTCCATTTAAAACACAGGCAATTTTGTTCATATTTATTCTTTTTTCAAAAACGGTTAAAAAGTGACAACTACTTATGCATTATCATGTCAGTTAAAGGGACAAGTTAAAGACACAGAAAAGTCGCACAGTTTCTTTGTGTGTTGCCCAGTGAGCATACAGTAGTGGAAAAAAATATTAGACCACCCTTGTTTTCTTCAATTCCTTGTTCATTTTAATGCCTGGTACAACTAAAGGTACATTTGTTTGGACAAATATAATGATAACAACCAAAATAGCTTATAATAATCTAATTTCAGAGCTGATATCTAGCCATTTTTCATGGTTTTCTTGATAATAACCAAAATCACTTCAGTTCTTACATCAATATCTATGGCATTGTACTGACAAAAACAGTGCTTTTAGGCATTCCATGTTTTCTTTTCTGTTTTAGTTACATGATACACACAGGAGTTAGTACTTGATTACATAACCATTGTTTTTGATGAGTTTGATGGTCTAATAATATTTTCTGCGACTGTACACTAATCAATCCCATTACATTAAAATAGGTAAAGTAAAATTACTGTAAACCTATCGAAAGTGATCACTTCCCACCATATCTTTGAAATTGTCTACATATAATCCCACAAGTTTGCTTCTAGCTTTAGTTTTGCATGTTACAACACATAGTTACAGTAAAGTTGGTTTCAACCAAACTATGTGTTGCAGCATGTTTGACATAGTGGAGCATCTAATACACACAAATATGTGAAGACAAAAACAAAATATAAGTGAAAGAAACGTGAATTTACTATTTTTTTAGTTGGCAGGAAACAGCAAATGAATACTAGTGTTTGTCAGTGTGTGCTGAGTTTATATAAGGCAGTGTTACATATTCACCAAGCTTGTAAAGATATATCAGGTGATGTATTCCCAGCTTGGTCCAGTTCAATCCAGTCCAATCCACTTTATTTATATAGCACATTTAAACAACAGGAACGTTTCCAAAGTACTTCCCATAGAATTGCCATACTGACCATTTAATCATAAAAAATATAAAACAAATAAAAGAAAATACACTAAAAACAACATGAAACTACAACAATGCTATAAATGAAACAATAAAATCAAATCGTTAAAAGTTAAAATAAATAAAAGACACAGAGCACCACACAACTCACATGGAGTTAAAAGCCAGAGAATAAAAGTGGGTCTTAAGACGAGACTCCACTGTGGGGGCTGTTCGGACATGGGTGGGCAGGCCCTTCCAGAGCCTGGGGCCGACCACAGATAAAATCCTGTCCCCTTGGTTTTAAGTCTCATCTCAGGCTCCATGAGCTGGAGCTGGCCCTCGGACCCCAGTACATGCACTGGGGTATAAATTTCACTTTACACAATAAAATGCTCATGTAAAATTTTAATGTATGTGGTCACATTGTTGTTGTGCCATGCAAATGTACCCCATAAAAGAATTTTAAAAAGGTTTTTAAAATGTCTTTATGATAGAGTACGAATGCTGTTGACAGGATCAATATCAGCGATCGCTTTCACATTCACATATGGAATCAATCATGTTCAGTCAACACAAAGAGGTGACCTTTATAAAGTGACAAGCCCTCACTCATTCTTCTTATTTTTATGCCTCTGCTGCTGGTTTAACTGTCAACACTTCCCCACAATGACTTCACAAAGCTGGGCTTCGCCATGTTGATTGATTCGTCACTCCACCATCACAACCCCCTTGTGTTTTTTTGGTTCTTACTGCCGTGCGTTCACTATAGAGTCTTGTACCTACCGCATTATTTGAGGCCCATATCTTATCTGTTGGCCATAAGAACGTTATCAGATTTTCTCCTGAAACTCACAGCTGCCTAGTCTGCAGAGCTCCCATCGTTCCAATAAAAGTGTAGCCAATAGTTACAACAAATGGTCATATATATTTTGATGTAAGTGTCTGTGACAGATGAATGTTTGTGGTTGTGCTCAGGGAGAAGGCTGGTGCTGAATGATAAGGACTCCACAGGTGTTGAAGAGGTTGTCTTGGGGACATGGGGTTGACAGTTTGGGTTAAGTCATAATTGTGAGCAAAGTTGATATATGAGGTGCAAATGCAGGTGACAGAGCCAGGTGCATTCACGACGTTTGTGCTTAGGAGCAGTATGTGAATATATTTCTCTGCCTCGACGTCCTACCAAAAATAAAACTAGTTCCAACTGTAATGTAACTCTTACCATTGTGAATGTTAGTAATAATTCCAGTTAGTCATGAGTGGTAATTGCATCAGTTAAATGCCTTTAACCTGTCAAGGATATAATACATCTAAATACAATGCAATCACTATACCTAATATATTTACATTTTCTTTATTCATACCTTTTTCATAATATATTTAGCCTGAGCTCCAGATAAATACAGGACTGAATGATATTGTACTATATTTTGCCATTCAGACATGACTTCTGGGGCTCTGCACTGCAAAAATCAAAATCTTACCAAGTGTATTTTTATTATTTGTAATAAAAAAAATCTCATCACACTTAAAATAAGACATAACTACCTAAAAAGTAACTTTTCAGTGAGATATAAGAACTTATTTTGAGACAATAGATCTTGAAAATCTTATTTCAAGATTTTTTTTGCTTAATTCAAGATTTTTTTTTTGCTTAATTCAGGCAAAAAATCTGCCAATGGAACAAGTGAAAATTATCTTGGTAAGACTTCTTGAAACAAGATTTTCAAGATCTATTGTCTAAAAATAAGTTCTTATATCTCACTGAAAAGTTACTCTTTAGGTGATTATGTCTTATTTTAAGTGTGATAAGATATTTTGACTAGAAATGAGAAAAATATACTTGGGAAGATTTTGATTTTTTTCAGTGTGGGGCATTTGTCACCCTTTATTCAAGACTTGCCCTTTTAATTATTCATTCACCTAAAATGCGGAGCTCATTTCAACCTATAGAAAGATTTCATTATCCTTTCAAAAAACATGCAAAAACACAATGATGACCTTTTCAAAGCTGTCACTGCGATCTTTGTTGCTGAGTCACTGACATGCTCTGAAGTGACAGTTTTAGTAAGTTTCAATGTGAGTTATATTTTAATATAGTTGTCGCTGTTGTAATATAATGAACACGTATCAGTCATTTGAGCCATCATATTAATATGATCCATGTGGAGTGTAGACATAATTTTGTGGAGGATAATGATGAAGATTAAAGACCATGTCATCAGAGAGTTAAGCATCTGGGTATTGTTTCATTAGTGTTGATGTTTTCTGTCTCTGGGGTGGATTTTGGATTACCACAGCCATCTTGCTGTGAGTGTCAGTGACAATATACACCAGGTCTCCAGCATCATGAGCACACAGTATAAAATGATCCTTTTCCGCTCATGTGGCTGAACACAGTCATTTGTGTCAGATCTTACTTAACTGAAATCAGCTGTTTAAAGTAAAATAATAGTTCTGTATATTTGATTTGTGATGTTCTATAAATAAAAATGTTATATCTTGTGTTTTTGTGATATAGTGTGTACCATGTCTTATCTGCTTGCTCAGGCTGTGGGCTCATATGGGGTGAGTGTGGATGTAGGGTTAGAAAAACAAATGAGGGCACATTTAGATGTACTCGAATTGTCACAGTTGCCAGGCCACCATTGCCTTAAGTAGAATGTGGGTGTACAGTATCTGTGAGTCTGTGTGCTCGTTTGTGTGTTTTGTGCGTATGTGTATGTGTCATGCTTTTACCAGCATGTTGTCACAGCTCAATGACGGCATAGGTTGATTTCCACCCACTCAAGACATACATTACATGCATGACATTTGCTAGGACACAAAACCTCACTGATAGCATCAAAAAATCTTACACAAGTCTTGCATTTCACATATTGTGGCCTAAGGCATAGACTGTGTGTAATTATAGGACCCACTGGTTTCTGAACCGGCATCGTGAAACTAGTAGTTTGCAAAATGGCCATTACCATCTTGGTTTGTTGGTGCCAGAAGTGATCATATTTAGATATCAGAAGTAGAAATACTGGAGCCTAAGGCGTCAGAGGTGAGCTAATGCTAAGCACTAGTTTATTGAATTAATTTACAGTCATAATGGTGGAAGCTACCAGTCAAGCTGTGTATTAGGAAAAAATAAATGCATTTTATTAAGTAAATCAAAACCCTGAAAATCTGACTCAGCAGGTGAGTCCAATTCAACAGACACCTACGCTTCTATTCAACTGGAGACTTAGGACTCATTTATAGATCCACCACCAGATCACATATCAAAGGGTCCAAATAAAACTGATGAGACTAGAATGAGTCCAGAAAAAAACAAAAAAAATCCATCACCTTCACTGTAAGCCAGTGTGTTTTTAACCTTGGG
Organism: Sphaeramia orbicularis; assembly: GCF_902148855.1. Taxonomy (NCBI): domain Eukaryota; kingdom Metazoa; phylum Chordata; class Actinopteri; order Kurtiformes; family Apogonidae; genus Sphaeramia; species Sphaeramia orbicularis. The sequence continues at coordinate 34,209,134 of NC_043977.1, read as the reverse complement.
GTCGGGACCCCATGTGGGGTCACCTGAAATTTCTAGTGACTGATAAAAAAAACAAAACAAAACAAAAAAAAACTTACTAATAAAAATCTCTGTTGAGTGGACAGAGACAATCCCAATCCATAAAAGACAAACTGTGAAGCTGAAACTGAAGCACTGTGGTACTGTTTATCTGTAAAATGTTCATTGTGGTCGGTTTCAGATGCTGCAGCTCTTTCATAATTCATAGTTTGAGTTATTGTTTGTTCAGTATTAATTGTCAGCCTTGTAAATACAAGCTGGACTGACTGTACCAAGGAAAATCCAATTCTCACTTTGTGCAGTAATCTATACTTGGCTTTACTGCCTCCGTCCACAATAATATACATTATATAGACTAAATGTCATCTACAATTAACCTGTATTTGAAAAATAGTATTGCAAACTATTACATGATCAAAAACTAATTAATTTTAGCAAAAAAAAAACGTCTCTGTTTTGAATGTCTGGGGTCGCCAGACATTTGTGATGTTAAAATGGGGTCACGAGCCAAAAAGGGTTGAAAACCACAGCTGTAAGCGTATGGCAGCCACCCCAGAGGCTGTCAGTTGTATTACAACTTACTGTATTTTTGAGTCAGTGTCATTGCCCCTTGGTCTAAAGTTTGTGTACATTTAGGCAAATAAAAATTGGTTAAACTCAGAAAAGGGTCAAACGGGTAAACTAAAGAGTTATGGGTAAAGTAACAAAAACGCACTTATGGATAGATTTGGACAGAAAACATTGTATGGTTATAAATAAAGCACACACACCCTGTCTCTTGAGTGTAAGGCCACAAACTTTACTGTTGCACCATGTTCATCCCCTAATGCCCATTTAACAATGTCACTTACCTTTTTTCTCTTCTTGTACTATGGGTCACTTCAAGCCCTTACACAGATCGACCTATAATATTGTTTTCATGGTGAGGTCGGGCTGGCTCTTACAGAACATGACATGGATCAAAACTGTCTGAGATTCAAAAGCAGAGCTGGAAATGACAGCAATGAACAGTGTTTTTTCTCCAGTACTGTTTTTCCATGACCAGTCTTGATCAGCGTTGATGTGACATTGTCAACTGTCAGCAGTACGTTTAAGAAGAACAGCTAACTGTGTCTATTGTCCTTTGGAACAAGAAGAACTTTAAAAATAGACTGTGAAAAATGTTCCATGTGGATTTTGTGGATGCTATTAAGACGTTATCTTCTCTCTGAAGCCTTAGGTATTCACTTGTGGTTTGGAATGTGATGTTTTCTGATCCTGCTCTAACAGGATCAACATGTACCTCTATTATGACAGTGTGGATTCATTGTTATTATGATTGAAGTAAAGGGACTATTACTCTTGACTGATGACAAAAAAAGCAGTGCAGATGTACTTTCTCTGAGCACAAGAATCATCTGAATGTTATTATTAGACATGGAAACTGTGCACATGTGTGTATGTGGACATAAATTACTAATTACAACTCTTGACATACTGACATTTGACTATGGTGTAGGGTACAGTGTCATTTTCAATGCATGGGCTAGTCTGAAAGATGTCAGACAAAATTAAGTACAACATACTTAGGGTTGGGATTTGGAAAAAAAACAGTTGAAGGGAAAAAAAAAGAAAAGTACTTTGTTGCTCCACCATCACCACCTCCTACCAAGGTTTTTGTCTACTTAACATCACCTGATCCATGCTGCCAATTTACAGTATCTAAGGACTGGCACTGACTTCTATCTGGAACTCTGCATGTCAACAATTGACACTACAGAGCAGAACGAACCCTTGGCATCTGTTCTCAGATCCCAAGCCACAGAATGTGATAATTTAGGAGTGAGGATGGGCTCACCTACACAGTCTGCTGTAAGGACTCAGCTCCAGTGTGGGGACTAAATATGTGCCCCTAGAATATTAGTTATTGTATTTAGAGTAAAATTTAGTTTGTGGTTATGGTTTGAGTTTGAGTAAATGAATGTATGCCAATGTAAACACTTTTACTATAAGCATTTACTTGTTAAAGGAATATAAATCTGTTCACATGGTGGTATATAGATGCTCAGTTTTTCATAAAGTGATAAAAACACAGCTGTATGTGTCTCAGACAGATTCAGAAACACATGGGTAGATTTTGTGCCATTTGCTATTTGTGATCTTTGAGAATTTTGCCGTTCTAAAGGACTTTTTGTTATTCCTGTATGTATACTGAACAAAAATATAAATGCACGACTTTTGTTTTTGCTCCCATTTTTCATGAGCTGAACTGAAAGATCTAAAACTTTTTCTGTGTACACACAAGGTTTATTTCTCTCAAATATTGTTCACAAATCTGTCTAAATTTGTGTTAGTGAACACTTCTTCTTTGCTGAGATAAGCCATCCACCTCACAGGTGTGGCATATCAAGATGCTGATTAGACAGCATGATTTTTGCACAGGTGTGCCTTAGGCTGGCCACAATAAAAAGCCACTCTAAAATGTGCAGTTTTATCACACAGCACAATACCACAGATGTCCCAAGTTTTGAAGGAATATGCAATTGGCATGCTGACTTCAGGAATCTCCACCAGAGCTTTTGCCTGTGAATTGAATGTTCATTTCTCTACCATAAGCCATCTCCAAAGCTGTTTCAGAGAATTCATGAAGAAGACTGTGCGAGGAAAATGGTGGTCACACCAAATACTGACTGGTTTTCTGACCCCCCTGGACCACCCAATACAGTAAAAGTGCACATTTTAGAGTGACCTTTTATTGTGGCCAGCCTAAGTCACACCTGTGCAATAATCCTGCTGTCTAATCAGCATTTTGATATACCACGCCTGTGAAGTGGATGGATTATCTCAGCAAAGGACAAAGGAGAAGTGCTCACTAACACAGATTTAGACAAATTTATGAACAATATTTGAGAGAAATAGGCCTTTTGTGTACATAGAAAAAGTTTTAGATCTTTGCGTTCAGCTCATGAAAAATGGGAGCAAAAACAAAAGTCGTGCATTTATATTTTTGCTCAGTGTATATCTCTGTATTTCTGAGGCCTGGTCCACACATACCGAAGTATTTTTTAAACCTAACTTTTTCTATGTGTTCAAGCCTTTCATCCAAAGTCTGTTTGCAGCGTTACCACATGGACAGGGAAAGCTGAATTTTTGGAATGAAACATTGCATCATTATCTGCTTTTTTTGCCGTCATACAGCACAAGATGTCAGCATTACTTTAGGGTTAGCTTTATTGCCGTCTGTTGGGTTGGCACACTCTTGGCTGCATTTCAGCTGTGTTTTAGACAGCACTTCTGTGAATGGGATTTTTTTTTTGAGAATGAAAAAGGAATTTTTTTTTTTTTTTTAAATTACCAGTGTACATGTGGACTAGGCCTCAGTCTCTCTCTCTCTCTCTCTCTCTCTCTCTCTCTCTCTCTCTCTCTCTCTCTCTCTCTCACACACACACAACAGTTTTAAAAGTGTATGTACAACACTGTATCTATCCAGATGGTAGTACTTTGCTTTTGTTTTGTTTTTTGTTTTTTTCATGTAATGCTATTTATGTCCAATAAAGGCTCTGTGTCAAATGATGCTGAAAGCTCTTTTGCATTTTTGAGATATCTTCAAGTGATTTTCTATCTTGTGCTTTACTTCTTGTTTTGAATCTAACATGGAACAGAAGAGGAAACAAAAACAATTTCAAGCAGTCAGGCCTCATTAGAGTCAATCTCCCCTCAGCACTTGTAGCGACGTACAATACAAGGCTGAAACTTGAGCATGTAAAGTGCACCGGCATTGCAAATGATTCATTCTCATGCTTACCTAGTATTTCAGCAATGAGTGGCCTTAATGGAAATAAGAGCGAAACTTGATGTTTGCTTATGTGTATAATTTTGTACAGCCCCTTAAAAAACAGCAGTGTATAAAATGTAAATAAATCTATACAGTATACTTTAACATCACCACTTGACCTTAATGGACAATAAAGCATAGAAAAAGTGCAATAAGCCCATTCCATCACATACAGTGATGAATGACCCAGGAGATAAGTGCTGACTGAGCACCGTTAGCTCAGGCTTCAGAGCATTAACTTTTTTAGCAACGCACTGCTGTCTCCTGACATAAACATTTTAATTGTAATGGATAACATACTGAGGCAACAATCACATGATTTGGAAGCTTAAGTTCTGTGTAATGGATGGGTATTGATTTAGAGAGTAAGTTTTCGATATTGTGGCTGGAAGTAGCACAACCTGGCTAATTAAGAATGAACAAACACTGAGCTCAGAAATCAATGTGAAGTTAAAGGAAATGTTCAACTTTCCAATTTTTTAATCCTTAATGAAGATGCAACTGTCACTGAAACAGTTTATCTTGGTTTGCACCTTAAAGGAGTGATATTGTGCTTTTTTAAAAATAGAACTGGTGATTTTGAATCTGCGGTGCAAAAAAACCATGCCAAATATAGATGGTGGTATGTCCGGCCTCTGAACTGCATTAGAAACAGAATCAGGATGAGGAATTCCAATCTCTTGTTTGGCTTATGTGAGTTCTCAATGGGGAGAGGCATTTCCAATATTTCTGAATGTCTGTCTCCAACCTGCTGGCTCGAGTGGGTCGCTTTCAACCGGAGACTCCAGTGAATCACCGTCATCTTAGGAGTGATATTTTGCTTTTTTAAATGGAATGATGCATTTTAAAACATTTCCCTGTGGTCTACATAAACTGTAAATGCTGTGCTTGGGTCTGAATTCTTCATTAATTCAACCCCACAGGTCCATCTTCAACCCTATTTCTGAGTCATGACATCAGAAAGGTCGTTTTAAGCACTGGCCCTTTAAATGCACATGACCCCACCCCCTTCCAGGTTGTTGGCTGTGCTGCTCTGTCCTGTTCAGCTACTTCTGTTTGTTAATACAACCAACAACTGACCATTTTAGGTGATCAGCTCAAAGTTTGGACATATTTTCAGTATGGACTACAACCGCTGCTGCTGACAAAACAATTCTGTCATACTCTGAGAAATGTTCATCTGAAGTCTTGACCTGTATATGTGCAAATATCATGACATTACTAGTTATAAAATGTAACAAATTAAGAAATAAATTAAAATGGGTTGCAGAAATCCACTCGATTTTTGCCAGAAGTAATATAAAGATAGCTTTGCAGCACCTGGAAGGTTCAAAATCAAACTTTTGGAACTACTAGGGTCCAAATACACAAGTAAAGGTACCAAAGACTAATAAAAGTGGGTTTAGCAAAAATATGACCCCTTTAAGAATTAAACAACAACATTCTCATTTTCTGGGTAGCAGGTAGCACTCACCATTACAAACATTGGAAGGCCATTTTGTGATTTTAGTTAACTATTAAATCCCAGGAAGCAATTTTTAACAACAGCAATTGTTTCCTGCTTCATATACTCCAATCAGCAGCGCAGCCCAAGCATGGACAGTTAGGGAGGTCACAGCAGAGGGCGACGGCATACATCATTTCTTGTCAATCCTTAGTCTCAAATCCATTCCTTCCACCCCAGCCTCCTCCTCTTTGTGAGAGAAGGAGGCTGAGGTGCAGACGCCAGGAGAAAGGAGTCAATGGAATAAAGGATGTCATTCAATTCCATTCACTTTTCATTCATTTCTTTTTTAAATTTAGCACGTTTGATCATACATTTGAAACATTCTTATACAAAACATCTGAGTGAGGAATATGTTCATTATTATAGTCATGTTCCAACAATGGTACATACCTTTGCACATCACAGCTGCTAGTCACAAAAAGGAAACTCCTGTGGTTCCTCAGTCATCGATCTGCTCAAAATGCATTGAAGGTATTGATCCTACAAGAGGGCATGCTGAGATAGCACTTAGACAGTACAGAGAATATGAAGAGGAAGTAGGATAATATAGTGAAATGAGAATGAAAATACATTAAAACAAGGGGTGCTAGGCACAACAAACCCCACCCCTCACACATATTGTGGCTTATTTTGTCATCGATCCAGCTGATGTGATCATGTCTATGCATGTGGTGATGCTGGCATATATTTTTCCTTTATATATGTGCCAAGTTTGATGTAAATTGAAACAAAATTGATGTGTTTATTGACATTTGAAATTTTGCCCATTATAAGTACATGGGGGAAAAAAAGATTTTAAAATTCATTAAAAAAATTTTATCTTTGACCTACTTTTCCCAAAATATAATGACATCTGTTCTGGGTCACTGGCAATCCATAAATGTAATTTGATATGAATTCAACCTACAGTTTTGCTGCTACAGACATTTGAAATCTTGCCCATTATAAGTCAATGTGGAAAAAAAAGAGTTGAAAAATTGATAAAAAATTTGAACTTTGACCTATTTTCCCCAAAATGTAATCACATCTATTCTGGGTCACTGGCAATCTATAAACCAAATTTGGTATGAATTCAACCAGCAGTTTTGTTGCTACAGACATTTGAAATATCGCCCATTATAAGTAAATGGGGAAAAAAAAAAGAACTTAAAAATTCATTAAAAAATGTGAACACTGACCTACTTTTCCCAAAATGTAATGAGATCTATCCTGGGTCACTGGCAATCTATAAACCACTTTTGTATGAATTCAACCAATAGTTTTGCTGCTAGTGTGTTAACCAACCAACAAAGAAACAAACAAACAAACTGTCAAGTCAGAACCCACTACCTCCTTGATGAGATGTCAGTATAACTACGTTTACTGTACCCAAATAAGCCACACCTACTTAAATACGTATAAGCATAATGTAACATAACAAATACACAGCATATAATTATAAATTCACTTTTTTCTTTGCCACATTCCTGCTACTGTCTCTTTTCCACCATCACATTACACTTTGAGGTGTCACCATCACAGGTTGACTCATACACTTATACTGTACCATGAAAGGCACAGATGAAAATTGACATCTGTTTACTAAAATCAACCTTTTGGACCTTTTATAAACCTGTAAAATCCCTTTTCAACTGCATCCACAACTTGGGAACTAGCTTCCTGCACCCTCTGTGTTTATTGTGAAAAAGGGCAGCATTCATCACTGCTGCATACTCTGTCACTTCACTATATATCTGAAGTTTTGTGCCTCAAGTGTTTGTAATAAACCTAAATGAAATGTCAAAACAAAGGACTGATCCGTCCATTTGTGGCACCGTTGCCTTTATACACCAATATGAGATGTTTTTCATGCATAAATAATCTCCCTTGAGTTTCTTGAGCTTTTACTAGGTGGAAAAATATAGAAAGTAATGGAGAAATGCACAGTGGGTTGTCTATGTACACTTTTATATATGTGAAGGCTCCAGTGTGTCAATAATTATACTGAATACAAAGAAGTACATATTTTGTGTTATTACAGTAATACAAATTTAAATCCACTGTAAAATAGTTTGCTTCTGAAGAAAAATTCAGGTTATTGCATAGAAAGCAGTTTTGTGCCACCACTATATAACACCTAGTCTTTGAGTCCAGAATGAAGTACAGTCGGGTCCACAGCCAGTTTCTAGCAAGTTTTTTAGAGTATATACTAACCTTAACGTTAATGTTGATGTGGTTATTTACCTGCCTGTTTTGTTTTATCTGTTTCGTCTTCTTGTGCTGTATGCAAAGCTGCTGAATACTAGAATTATTTATCTATCTATCTATCTATCTATCTATCTATCTATCTATCTATCTATCTATCTATCTATCTATCTATCTATCTATCTATCTATCTATCTATCTATCTATCTATCTATCTATCTATCTATCTATCTATCTATCTATTTGTCTGTCTGTCTGTCTGTCTATCTATGATCAGGATGTGATTGAAGTGTGGACTTTCAGCTTTAAATCAAGGGTTTTAATTAAAATATTGCTTTAAGCATTCATAAATTACAACCATTTTAAACAAAATCCCTCCATTTTCAGAGGCTCAAAAGTAACTGGACAATCTGAGACTTTTATTAACTCTTTAGATGCCAGAGTTTTTTGTTGTTTTTTTTTTGTTTTTTACCTCTGCCAAGGAGGTTATGTTTTTGTCGGTGTTGGTTTGTCTGTTTATCTGTCTGTGTGCAAGATAACTCAAAAAGTTATGGACAGATTTGGATGAAAATTTCAGGAAATGTTGATAGTGACACAAGGAACAAATGATTAAATTTTGGTGGTGATTGGGGCTGGGGGGGGGACTGATCTGCCTTGGCGGAGGTCTGTGCTCTACGAGTGCTTTTCTAGAAAAGACAGCGCAGACCTCCGCCACGGCAGATCAGTGGCCCCCCCCCACCCCCGATCACCACCAGAATGTAATGATTTGTTCCTTATGCCAGTATCAACATTTCCTGAAATTTTCATCCAAATCCAGGGCACTGATCTCCTTGGCGGAGGTCTGCGCTCACCGAGTGCTTCTAGTTTACTAAATTTTGATAGCATGATTTCAAAATGCTGTCTGTTTCATTCAGTTATATTCCTTGTCACAATATAACGACTTTGGCACTTAAAGGATTAGCATGAGGATAATTTCAATGCTGCAATGAGAATATTTTGCAGTGGATCACAGCTTGAACTCTGCTACTCATGGACATCACCAAACACTGAGTTTCCATTTGGAGCTCCTTAACCAGGCTTTTATTAAAGCCACCTTAATTTGCTGCTTGTTTGTGGGTCATTCTGTCCTCAGTTTTGTCTTCAGTAACTGAAAATCATGCTTTATGGGGTAATATCAGGACTGAAAAGAAGAAAAAAAAAGTCTGTCCATGACTTTATATGAGCTGGACTGGTGAGTTAAATATGTACCTTTGTGACCTTCTGTTCCTTCTTCGGCATGTTTTGAAAGTGAGTACTGACCCTAATCTGACCTCCCATCTCATCTAAACATGTTGCATACCGTTAGGGGACACAGCCTTTGCTTCTGTGGATGGAAGGAAGGCAAAGAGTCATTAATTTAGACAACAGTGCCGTGATGAAGAAAAAATGAGACACTGCAGAGACACCTTAGAGAGCCGTTTGTGGACCCAGTGCAGGCAGAATGAATGGAAGGAGTCTGCAAAATGATAACAGAAAGGATAAAAACTATAAACATGGGACACGCTGCACTGTAAACTTGAAATCTTTCTTGCAGGTATCACTAGTAGAACTTCCAGTACTGTAGTAGTAAACATCTTTTGTACTTTGATCATACAAAAAATATGCAACATACTGTGAATGCATTGCCTGCTGCATAATAGCTCCATGGCAGGTTGTTCAAATGCTGAAAGCTGTGAAAGAACACCATAGAATGAGGTTAGAAGTTAGGGGTCTAGGCAAATGTCAGCACTCCTGTGCACAGAATCAAAGGCAATAATACAAGTCAGCAGTGGGAAATAAGGCTACAGCCAGACTTATTTTTCTTTTAAATGTCATTTTAGCTCAATAACCCCATTGGAACCTCTGGATCTTGGCTGACTTTTAATGCATCACATTTATTTTAAAATAACTTTAAAGCTTTATAATATAATAATATAAGAATTACCATTATTATAGAATATATATTAAACATTTCTGCAGCAAGTACACTTACATACACAAAGCATCACACTTTAGTTTAACTGTTTATCATGAGACTGATGTGCAGGAGTTAAACCAGGAAATCAATCACAGTATCAATAAACATATTTACAAAAGAGAAAACAGGTAGTTGTGCTAATGGACAAGGAGAGGCACCCTGACAGGCAGGCGAGTAGCAAGACAGGCAAACAATCAACACAGTGACACATCATTTAGACACAACAGCCTGCAGTTCACAAAGGTAAGGACGTCAAGGACCCAAAGAGCATGAATAAAAGAAAGGGAAACAAAGCATTTTGGGAAGTCTTTCTTTCAGTTGACTTGTTTCTGAATGCAACATTTCATTTGTCAATTTCTGTAACTTAGCAACTATCTGTTATAAAAGAGGGAAATTATATATTTTGTTTGTGTTACTGTGGTTAAGTACTAGCTTTGTCATAGACAGGGAAATACGATTTATGCAGCCTCTTCATTTTCTGTCTGAATAATGAATGTACCAACCTCCAGTCTTCTTCCTTCCTCCTGAAGCCTTTTTTTTTCTTGTCTTTTTTAAGGCTTTAGCTTGTGTATGATTGCTGCATCCAGCGACAAGTATGATCAGAGTTTAAAGGAAAAGGGCCATGTTGGATGAATGATCAGTGACTATTCCAACTCCTCTGTCTTAATTGACACTTTAAAAGACAAAATGAGAAAAAAGGACCATTGATCCATAGGCATGGAAACAGAGACAAGAATGTGGTTTACTGCAGAGTACAGGGATTCCACAGACTCAGTGCAGCTACATGGAGATATCCAGAAAGCTTTCTTCTTCTTCTTTTTTTTTTTTTTTTTTTTTTTTGCAATGCTTGAGTGAGTACTGACACAGATACAAATTTGACTTTTTTATGGAATTCCAAATGAAAGTTCTTTATTACCTCCACCAGGAGGGTCGGGGGGCAGATCTGTCTTGGTGGAGGTCTGCGCTCTCCGAGTGCTTTTCTTGTTTATTATTATTATTATTACCTCCGCCAGGAGGTATCGTGATCACTTTACTTTGTGTGTTTGTGTGTTTGTTTGTTTGTTAGCAAGATAACTCAAAAAGTTATGGATGGATTTTCATGAAATTTTCAGGAAATGCTGATACTAGCACAAGGAAGAAATGATTAAATTTTGGTGGTGATCGGGGTGGGTGTCACGGGGGCCCACTGGTCTGCCTTGGCAGAGGTCTGCGCTCTCCGAGTGCTTTTCTTGCTATTATTATTATTATTATGGTTATTATTATTACTATTCGTGTTATTCTTATTATTATTCTTATTATTATTACCTCAAGGAGGTATTGTGGTCGCTTTGCTTTGTGTGCGTGCATGCGTGCGTGTTTGTTTGTTTGTTAGCAAGATAACTCACAAAGTTAGGGATGGATTTTCATGAAATTTTCAGGAAATGTTGATACTGGCACAAGGAAGAAATGATTAAATTTTGGCAGTGATCGGGGATGGGGGTGGGGGGCGATCTGTCTTGGCAGACGTCTGCGTTCTCTGAGTGTTTTTCTTGTAATTATTATTATTATTATTATTATTATTATTATTATTATTATTATTATTATTATTATCATTATATTGCTTTTTATATTATTATTATTATGTTCTTTATATTGCTGTTCTGATATGAATAATAACGGACACAGACAAGAGATCCAAAATTAGATAAGTATTTCTTAAAGGTATGGTGTGTAACTCCCCTACCCTAGGTGGCAGCAAATACCTGAATCAATGCAAAGACAGTGCGATTTCTCTGTTCCAGTGTTGTGCTTACCTAATGGCTGGCACTTTGGGACAAAATGCCTTGGCTCTGTCTTTCATGATTTTCAAATACTTAATTTCCACAACCTGCCAAAATGGCAAGCACCTCAACTTCTGTCATCACTTTCATCAACCTGGTCCACGCGCAGATCCCCTTTTTCAAATATAACCGTGTGTGGACCACATAAGATGCCTGTCACTGACTTATATTGCCATCAAGTCTGTGGGTGAATCATGGAATTTTCCACAATTAAGATGTGGAGAAGCCCGCCCCGTTCTGCAGGTGGCTACTTTGATTTTTGTCCTCTGTAGGCCACATGTACGGGAAAAAATGTCATCAATAATGGCGTCACCCAGCAAGCAGTACCCACGCTATGTATATTTAAGCAGGTGTTTCTAGGTTAAAGGTAATCGAACAAATTGGTTTTTTTGACTGATTGAGCACTATTTTTCAATTATAATCAATAATTAGATAGATTATTGGAAGGAACATTATAATAATCCTACACACTGTACCTTTAAATACAAGTCTCAGTCCTTACTTTTTAATGAGCTCTATATTGTATTTATTTGTATTTAGTCTTTAACCACAGACTAAAGTTTGCAGCGACTGTGAAAAGTGTGATTCTAAAACATGTGCTCATAACACTGATGCAGACCAGTGGCATTTAGGTTGTTTCATCATGCTAACAGGATATTTCCACTGGGAGAAGGCTAATGGCATTAGACTCACGGCAGCTATGATCAGGGTGACGGAAAGGCTGATTATGGGGACGATCAATGCACTCATTCCCCTTCAAGGTCACCATAGGTTGAAGAATGGTGACACTGGACCATCAGCACGGTGTACTTTCCATAGATTGATGTTACTGTATTGAATAAATTATCAACAGTTCATTTTGGTTCAAAATGAAAGATTTTATAGTTGTATACCTAAAATGTAATCATTCAGTTATTTATGTCCTTTTTCCATCAAAATGGGTAGTAAATTTATGTGTTTTCAGTTGCTGTTATCTTCGTGTCTGTACTTTATGTTGTTTAATTTCTCAAAGGGATAAGGATCTTTTTGTTTCCCTCTGAGAAACCTGCATTGCACCAGAAGCCCCAGTGTTCTAACTGTAGAAATGGAATATATCAGTTGAGATAATGTTTTCAGTGGTTTGTGATCATGAAAAATGACATTATTTATATACAATGTATAATATATATACAACAATACATTTTATGATATGTTCTTAAAAGTTCTTTCTTCTGTCTTCTTTAAAATATTGAAAATAATCATTAGTGGTTAGAAAAAAAAATATTTTGATGTTACGCCAAAGATGTCAAATTGACCTGCAGAGGTCTGTCGAGAACCCTCAGTTTAGCCTGTCCTGGGTCTGCTGTAATACCACTTTGTACCACCAGAGTGAGTATTGAGCCAATATAGCCTTTAGTCTGCCCTAAGAATCTGATGTATAATAAATCAGAAGTAATTTAGTTGTTCTCCCTGGGCCATTTCTAACCTCTTTAAGTCATGTGAAAAATCAAGTAGTGAGCTGTTAACACAACAATTAAACAGTTAATTAAACAGTTAACAAATTCTGGTTTATGTCTTTGCACACAAAAAACTGTTCCTTTGTTCACATCATATTTTTCACACATAACCCATCAAGAATACCATGAGGTAAAAAAAAAAAACAACTATATTTAAATTTATCACACAATGAATGGAAGCATTAACCAACCAATGATGTTGTGTGAAACTAGTTTTAAGTCACAAAAATGGATTTCATGGTGTTGTTAATAGTGAAGGGTACTTTATAATTAACTACTGAGGTAACTTGGAGTTAGGCTGTGAAGTTCTAAAGTCATGTCTGGAAAAAAAGGAATAGTTTAGAGATGCTTTGTATCAATTTGATGAAACATGACTACAACACCTCACTGCTTATAAAAACTTGTTCCCAGTTTTATAGCTGTCGTTTTGAGATTTGCAAGGGTTGCCAAGACTCTGCTGCAGGGTTGACATGATCTTAAGAGAACAAAGTATGAATACAAAAATTTCAGATTTATTTCCATAAAGCTGAAAAAAAAAATGTGGACATCTGAGACAAGATCAAGAGCACACAAGAACAGTTTATGTACAGAACTTTGTTTTGTTGCAATGAAGGGATGATATATAGATCTGCATAAAACATGATATTGTGTTTCATGATAATGTGATTTTTATGCATAAAAAAGTAGACAAAAGCACTAGAGAAGCTTAATCTGAAGTTTAATTGATGTGTGTATTACAGCTCGAGTTCAATTTTGATGAGTATAACATTTTGTGTGTTGCGCAGGCTTTGTCAGAATTTATTTTGATATGTGTAGATTTGTTAGGTTACTTTGGGAAGCTGACATGGGACTTTATGGTCAGTAAAAAAAAAAAGATGGGGTAAGGGGGCAGGAGTTTATTAGTTGAACTTCATTGCTCCTTTTTGAATACGTTTTTTCTTTTTATTTATGTTTTTCCTTGTTTTTGGGTTTAACTGTTAATATTCAAAATAAAATAAAAAAATCTGTAGTTACAGTAATGACAAAAAGACACATTAAAGCCCATTTAAGTGGCTGAAAATGCATTAGAACAGAAGACCTGTAGGTCCATGCTTGATCAAAACAGGTTCATCATTCTGAGTTTAACGTGAAGAGTAAAGATTGAACTTTAATTCACTTTCTGGTACATTAGCCCATTTAACCCAAAGACCTAAGCATCCATCGTTGACCAAATCCATCTACTGCTCTAAACTGTTTAATAACTGTTGATCCACTAATCCTATCAATACATGTAAATAATTGGTGTAAAATGCAGTTTGTCATCTTTTCACTGTCATCAGATATGACCCATTTGGATTTTCAGAGGCTTCGTCGTGAATGTGGAAACACTGTCATCTTCTACAACATTGATTCATCAGTAAAAACTATGGAATTTGATCAATAGTCGCTTTTCCAGTGACCCTCAAATTGCGGAAATATAACTTGTGCATTAAAATTTACCTAATGGAAAAATGACAATTTCACCAAAAGTCTCTTTTTTCGATTAAAAGTTTGTGTGCTGGCAAGAGGTGGTTTTTCAGGTGTAGTGTAAATGGTATATCACGCAAAACTGCAATGGAAAGACCTTTTTTCAGGTGAAGTCAGGTGAATTTAAAAAATGGATGTTGGTGTATGTTACAACTAGCGAAGAAGAAGAAACATGGCACGGTATGTGTGGACCAGTGGCGATTTCTCATAGACTGCAAGGGAGGCCCGGCTTCCCCTAAAATTACGAAAATTAAATGGTTAAATATGTACGGTTGTGTTGACATTTTATTGACTACAAATGTGTTAGAACACGTTCATCTTAAAGATGAGTTCGTTCAGAATCAGCTTTATCACAAATCAACAAACGCGATGTTGTTCACTTCTCATACATTCCTGTTGCGCTGTTTTCTCATTCGATCTCTCCTCAGTGCATTTGTCCGTAGACTGCGGGCATCTCTGGGCTTCAATGGGACTGAGTGGAACAGTTTTTTTCATTGCCTCAAAACTGGACGGTAATTGGATAAATCCCACGATGTTGTCCCGCCTCCAGACGCCAGGCGTCTCTGGGGGTGAATGGAGCTGTGGGCGGAGCTCGGCTGGGCTGGACGCCAGAATCCCACGTGCTGATCGGAGGATCAGTCGAAAGGCTGAATCCCGTTTGATTGACAGCTGTTTTCAGATCTGCTCCTTCACTGACAGAGTTCAGTTTAATACCGTCACACATTCTGCTGTGAAATCAAGAGAGAAACCACTACGAAATTACTCGTTCATTTCTTGCACTGTAAATAAACACACTCATTGTACTTCCTTGTTTCAATTTAACATAATTTCACTGTTTTCTTGTTTCAGTTACAAAATTTAATCATTTCTTGTTTGAGTTTAATATTGTTTTGTAGATAGTTCAATCAATCAAACTGTCGGCTAGGTCGGAGTGAAAGGAGCATCTGTAGTTTAAAAAGGCTGAAGTCTTGCACCCACAACACAATGGGCCAAGGCCGTCTAAGCAGAGAGGACACTGGTCCAGTCGCTGGAAAAGACGCCTACTTGGTACGATAAGGATGCTGACCATTTTCTTAAAAAGGAACGGAGGGCCAAATGTATGTTTAAATAACTTGACTTTTTTTGTTTGTTTTTTTTTTGTTTTGATGTAAGCCGACAATGAGCTTCCCCTGTCTGAAAGACGAGCAGCCGCCACTGGTGTGGACACACTAGGAAACCCAACCATTTTTTAATTTAGTACGAGATAGAGGGGTAATATATAATAATAATGAATATATCTGTTTATCAACACCATATCTACATTTGTCGCTACGTTTATGGAATGACTTCTCATGTGATCTCGCGATAATAAATAAACAAATCATTGCATTTGTGATTTAATGGAAAAACCGATGTTGCGCACTTCTGTTTTTTAGACATTTTGTAAACATTGGTAAAGTTTTGTGCAGATGTCCAATGGAAAAGCAACTATTGACAGTGGATGGAGACACTTATTTTACATTCAGTTATTGATATCTTTGCTCAAAAAGTCACTTTTTCTTCAGTTTTCTCTGTTTCAGATATAATAACCCTCAACTTTGCTCTGAGCTTTTATAAACATGTACATGATCAATAAATTAAATATAGAAAAATGATTGATTTTCACTGAAAACTCGCAAAATACAGAGGATAATATTACAATAAATGGTGATAAATCACTTAAAAAAGACTAAATAGAGAGAAAAATCATTTGGGAAGTACCACAAAAGTCACACTGGGTCTTTATGGGTTAAACTGGACGGTATATACTATCTAAATTAGCTGAATGGGCTCGTACACACACATAAAATGATTACACGCTTACATGCACATGGACACGAAATAATAATTTTACTAAGGAATTCATCTAATCAAAGCAGTTAATGATAATTACTGCTGTCACCTCCACCTCATTCCTTAATGAAGGAGGATGTAGTCTGAAGGAGAGAGGGAGAGGAGGGGAGAGACTGGAGGAGTGCAATACTGCTGCGTTTGTTCGACATCCTTTCTGTCTGCATGAGCTGAAGGTAAATGGAAAAGACAGAGCTGAATTCTAACTCACTAATCAAACATTTTCCTACCAAGGGGAAATCAGTACTTCATTTAGGCATGGGAAAATGTGCACAGGCACCGTAAACAAAGAGAATCTATAAACTGAATGTATAAGCTGCCTCTTTAGAACATGCCCAATCACTCAGAACATCTGCTAAGAGATTTGAATTTAACTTCCTCAATTCAACAACTTTGCACTTTTAAGAATCAAACTTCATCTGTAACTCTGTATTACAAAGTGGTTCGGATGTTCGGTCTGTAAACTATAGCCGCAAATGTCACTGTCATTAACTGAGCGTGCTAAAGGTGTCTTACTTTATTAAACATTAATATGGGTTGTCTGTCTCAGGCATGAAATATCTCATCAACCTTCAATTAACCTTGTAGCATCGCAAGCTTCAAGATGTGGATGACCATCGAGCGTTCCATCAGTTGTACAGTGGGGGTTGACAGCTCAGGTAATCAAACCTATCAGTGGTAATTACCAGCTTCCTCTCAATGCCCCTAAATATGAACAAAGAGTTAGTACCGAAACCAGACACAACCCTCACAGCCTGGATGATGCAGCTGGTTGAAAAACAAACAAACAAATAAATAAATAAAATGAAACCGTGTTTCATCGCTCTACCTCCCCTTTTTACGTTTGCAGTCAACATTTTTTTTTTCTGATTCATTTGACCTCACTTCCTGCTTATTCCACCGACGCTTTGCTCCGTTCAGTTCTTTACACCTTGCATTGTATCTATACTCTCTACTTATCTAAAGCCACTGTTCCACAGATTGTTAAAATCGTGAGACAAATGATGAAAAAATGTTTATATGAATTACGATAGCTGTTGTAATGAAAACAGGTGACGTCTTCTGCAAACTTTAAGCAAGATATTTTTAAAAAATAATGAATGGAGAAAGATGAAGAGAACAGGTGTGACACTTTCTTGCTTTTATTGATCTGTCTGCCTGATTTATTGATGGGATTATCTCTGTTCTTGAGTTGTGGCTCAACTCCTCAACAAAGGGCTTTTTTTTAGGTGATGTTAAGTCTGGTTTACACTAAATAGTATCAGGTGATGGTAATGTACCTTCATGCTCATTTCTAGACACTATGAGACAGAAAGAAGAGCTACTGTCTGAGCTAAACGGTGGAGGTGTGAAGTCTGGGTCTTCATCATCACTCCACCTATAGTGAATACTTTCCTTCTGTTCTACATAAATGTCCTACACCTATTGGAAGTTGTGTTTGATTACAACACCAGCTGGTGTGTCTGTGTGTGTGTGTGTGTGTGTGTGTGTGTGTGTGTGTGTGTGTGTGTGTGTGTGTGTGAGGAGGCAAGGTTATAATAGTTTAGGATTTTTCATTATAGTTTAGTTTTATTTAGTTTTGACTTTTTTGCTGGTTTTTATTAGTTTTCGTTATTTTCTAAATGCTTAGTTTTAGTTTAGTTTTAGTTTCTTTATGTCTTTATCTTCTTCACCGTCAAATTCAAATCCCAGACGGGACTCTGCTGCTTTCTCCCAGTTTTAGTCTCCATGTTTCCAGGTAGAGTGGGGACCAGTAGACGATTCTAAACGACAAGTGACGACAAGTGATGGACTGTTAAATATCATATGGTGCCAGCAGCTAAAATTGCTTGAAGGAAATAAATTGATTTCATATCAATCCGACATTGACAAAGACAAAATAATTTTTATACATTTTAGTTAGTTTTGTAAGCACACAATGCAGTTTCAGTTAGTTGTCATTTTTTTCTTTTAATTATAGTTTTCATTTATTTCAGTTAACAAAACTGTTTTTACAATTCTAGTTTTCGTCATTTCGTTAGTTTTCGTTAACGATAATAACCTTGTGTGGAGGGGGGTCTTCTGTGTAGAGTTTGCATATTCTCGTCGTGTCTGCATGGGTTCTCGCTCAGTACTCCAGCCTCCTCCGACTATCCGTACCTTGCATATGCATGTGAAGAGTGAAACCCCACTCTCACCTGATGGTATCTGGGATGGGCTCTAAAATAAATGATGAATGAATGAATTTAGTTTAATTACTGTAGGAGTAAAACAGCACAACATGTTAGACTCCACTAAGCTGACTAGCTTTCCTTTATGTATTTACGCATATGTATATATACAGTCACAGATTTTTTTTTTTTTTTAGATCAACCCTTGTTTTCTTCATTTTCTTGTTCATTTTAATGCCTGGTACAACTAAAGGTACATCTGTTTGGTCAGATATAATGATAACAACAAAAATATCTCATAAGAGTTCAATTTAAGAGCTGATATTTAGCCATTTTCCATGGTTTTCTTGATAATAACCAAAAACACTTCAGTTCTTACATCAATATCTATGGCATTGTACTGCCAAAAACAGTGCTTTTAGGCATTCCATGTTTTCTTTTCTGTCTGTTTGAGTCACATGATACACACAGGAGTTAGTACTTGATTATATAACCATTGTTTTTGATGAATTTTGATGGTCTAATAATTTTCTTCTGCTACTCTATCTATCTATCTATCTATCTATCTATCTATCTATCTATCTATCTATCTATCTATCTATCTACACTGTAACAAATTTTACCGTTAAATAACAGTAAAATACTGGCAGCTAGAGTTGCCAGCGTGTTACTGTTATTCTACAATATCTCTACAGTGATCTACAACTACAGTTTCTTACTGTAAAAAGTATGACGGTACTGGACTGTACATAATGTACCTTTTACAGTAAAATACAGTTAGCTGCAGTTGCTGCATTTTACAGTAACTACCGTATTCCAAGAAACAATAT
The DNA here is from genome assembly GCF_902148855.1 of Sphaeramia orbicularis. NCBI lineage: Eukaryota > Metazoa > Chordata > Actinopteri > Kurtiformes > Apogonidae > Sphaeramia > Sphaeramia orbicularis. Next base: position 34,189,944 of record NC_043977.1, on the reverse strand, counting down.
ATTACTGTCAAATGTATTTAATGTAATATTTACAGTATAACATAGTGAAAAGCTAAAATTTTAGCATTTCACATTACATTTAAAAGTACAAAATCATGAACATTGCTAGAAAAAGCTCAAACAAGAGATGACATTATAACATATAACCACGTAAACTGACACGCTGTTTAGTTTAACAGTGTCCACTTTGCAGCTAGCAAGTATGCTTCAACTTAAATTAACTGCATGTTTGCTACATACGGCTAACACCCTGAAATATGAAGCAGTATTATCACACGTGTTACACCGTGCAAGTTGCGTCCAGTGTGAACGCAGTTTATGGAGGCAATTTAATGTTTAATGAACCCAAAATGCCACAGTTACGTTGATAAAATCACAATTACCTTGATAAATAAACAACTGGAGAAGGATGGAAATAGTCATCCTCAGTTATTTCTTCTTTTTATTTTATCCTTCTGCTTCGAAAAAGAACCACTTACCTTTGATGCAGCAAGTCTATAGTTAACATTCGTTCGATTGAATCACTTCTAAATGAGCTGGTGGGATTTGATACCAGATGATTTTGTTCAGAGCGGTTATGGGCAGACAGCAATAGAGGAATTGAAGAAAATCCTGTATAATACTGTCAAATTTTGCAGTAGCTTACTGTTTTAAATTTGCACCTTAAAGACCTCATTATTTACAGCATTATACTGTATTTACAAATAACATCATGATGCTGTACAAAATTTAATGTTTTATTTACAGTAATTTGTTACAGCCTATCTATCTATCTATCTATCTATCTATCTACACCTCATCTACAGTAGCAAAAGCACATGACCCTAACTCTTTGACACTGAACCTTTAAGGAAACTTCAGCTATACTGTAATTCAAAATATATTAATATTAGCGGTATAACATGTCTTGGTGTTCAGTTTTTTCTCCTCATACATTTGGTTTGTAAATGTACATTTTTGAGTGGTTTGTTTTCAACGACAAAACATTATGCACTTAAAAAACAAACATGCTGTATATTTGACAGCGAAGTAATTCCTATTTGGATAAACAGTGCATAAACATGGAGTCAGTTCCACAGGTTTCAGTGCATATAAATAGAGAACATAGAGGTGTCCCAGGTGACTCCTACCATGGAGAATTAGCCTCTAAGTTCTGCTACAACAATAGTGTGACCTTGGAACATCTCATGTCTCTTACTGATGGAAAACACTACAGATAACAGTGCAGACTCATAAAGACTGGCTAAGTTTCCACATCTGGGTAAAAGAGAGCATGACACAGACAGCGCCTGGCCTTGACAGCGTCCACCCACAGCAGCTTAACAGACTGGAATCCCCTGTTGACGCACTGAGCTGGCAAGCTTAACTGGTGGTGGAAGAAACAGGAACATGTCTCAGAGGCTTTGCATTACACCCACCACATCACACACATCACATGGTGCGCGCGCTCAAAACCAAACGCAAGCACACATAAAATGGTGGTTAAATTAACAGAGGAAAATAACTGAGAGAACACTAGAGTGAAAATGCAGGAACTGAAAGAGTAACTAAAGGACCTCGCTTCAGAGAGAGATGTTTGTTTTATTAGTGAAAATAAAATCAAAATGACAAACTAACTGAGTATTCTTAGAAGCTGCAGAGATACCAAAATATCTTCCATGGATAAGAGGTCGACTTGACCTCTTCATTTCTGACATGCTGTGCTGATGTGATTCAATTAAACAACATCCACATGAAAACAGACAATAAAAACACCATTAAAAAATGTTTTGAGCCCATTAAAGTGAAGCCAGACATGTTCAAATGCATGTCTTCATCATTACCTTTGTTTAGGGGCCCTATTATTTTGAGCCTGCTGTTAACCACAGTCTGTTATCTGATTATGGGAACCTGCAATAGGATTATGGTACTTAATTATTACATTTTTAGTATTAACTTATACTATAATGTGTTCTAAAGTGCTACCAATTAAACATATTCAACTTCTACTACAATAAATGCTGACTGAAATAATGGTCAAAATATGAGACAAAATTAATAAGGCAGAAAATGATGAATGTGTTACCAGGGTTGATATTTAGATGGTGTGTGACAGTACTGCACTTTGAGCACAGTAGGGTCCAAGCAAACACTTGTCTATATTTTTACCCACCAAGCTGCGTGAAAGTATTTCATTTCATTCCATTTATAATTCTTCCTTTCAAATTCAAGCCAGATTTAGACAAAGTTTGACAAAACAGTGGATTCTGTCATTTTTGAGGTTTTTACCAAGATAACAATGTGACCCTAGGTAATTTGGGAATTATAAAACAAGGATTAAAGAAAGCAGTGAGGAAAACAGATTTGACATATTGCGGCTTTCACTTAATCTGCCAAAACAAATGTTTCTGAGGTTCAATACCAGATGTTGAGGACACTGCATGTTGGTTTCTATCCCTCTTGTGTATACTGACCCTTGCTTTTTTGACATGAAAGTAAAGAATCAATTCCAGACAGGCAGTCTGTGGCTAAAGAAATGACATCTCAGAAAACGTCTGCCATTCTGAGCCTGTACTGCGAGGCCTTCTGTACCGTGCTGATGAAAACACCAAATTAATCCCCGCTCTGCCATTCTGGTCTTTCAGCCTGAAAGCCTCTGAAATCCTCTTTTACAATCACATCAGATGAACCACCAGAGCAGACAGCAGGTTGAACAATTGGGGGTCTGTAAATGTGAAACTAAATATTGACTTTTTGGTACAAATGTACAAGGGTCAACAGGTCCATGTACTTAATGACTCAATGAGTTGACTACCAGTGACTCCAAAAGTCAACTATATATGGGAAACCAAAATATACAAGAAGCTCTAATTTAGGGTAAAAAAAAAAAAAAAAGCCTTTAGCTACAAAATGCCGCGCCCTAATTACCAGACAGTCACTTTCCTTGCTTTTCCCGATTAATATATAATGTTAGATACTATTATAAATTGTACAGTGAAAGATACTTAGACTGTTGACACTTGGAAGGTTTACTTGATAACAGTTTGTTTCTCTCCTGAGTGCCTGCATCCACAGCAGTGAAACAGCTCATTTGTCACTTGGAGAGATGTGTGATCAAGCTGCCTTTGGTTACCTACGTCATGTTCACATGCTCATACACAGGATGCATTACGTAGCTCAGTCTGAGTCAGATAACGCACCTTGACGTGCTTCACGGTCTGCTTAAAATACATTCTGAGAACAGATTAATAAAGTGTGAATACATGTCTTGATTGCGGGTAAGTGAGTTCACTTTAGTGAGCACTGGTTATTACACTACCAGTCTGAAACATTTTACAGCTATGATTACCTTGGGATAATTTGCTTGGCTTTTCTTATTTAAATAACCCAAAACTAAATACTGTGGACATCTTCTTGGGATTTACCAAGTGTCTCTGTAGACATCAAAACAAATGCAAAAAAAGCAACATAAAAAAACCCCAAAACCCTCTTTGTGTAGCTAGGCACACATGTGGTTTGAAGTCTTCTGTGATCTGGAGCTAATGCACTCTGAAAATGCTGTGAATTAGCTTTGAAACTTACTTTGAAAAGTAATTCATAAATCCCCCACCACACATCCCAGATTCATGCTTTGATATAACTTTGGTGTTGCTCATATGTGCAACATTTTTTACAGCGAGCTGAGTTGGTTTAAGGTAAGATGTAGCAGGAGAGTGTCATGTGAAGGGTGAGAAACCTATAAATAATTGATAATCTCATTTCCAGACAGGCTAGACACTGATAACATGATTTTCACATCTATAGGAAACCATGAACGGACAGAACCTAGTGAAATCAAATGATTCTCCAAATTACAGAGATGGTTTCCATTAAGTAATGGCAGTAACATGACAATACCAGAATGACGTTGAACAGGAAACATTACCAACAGTCGCTGTCTGCCAAGATAATGTATAGTAGGAAGGAAAGGGCGCACTCAACCTGATTACACAACTTTAAGGTTGTTTAATTCCAGACATGCTCTGCTTTTTTATATTAGATTTTCTTTGCAGTAAGAAACCTTGAATGAATTGACCACAGAGAACAAAAAAAGGAGCGTGTAGTTAACTAGATCTGTGTCATAAATATTGTTGTCATTGGACAGGGCAGGGATGTCAAACGTGGCCCAGAGGCCAAATCTGACCGGCCTTAGGGTCAAATGCGGCCCCTGGGATGAATTTGTCAAATGCAAAAATTACACTGAAGAAATTAACAGTCATGGATCTTAAAACCATTTTAGTTCAGGGGCCACATTCAGACCAATTCAATCTCAAGTGGATTGGATAAGTAAAATGACAGCATAATAAACTGTACATAATGACAACTCCAACTTTTTCTATTTGTCTCAGTGTGAAAAAAGTGAAATAACATGATAAAAATGTTTACAATTACAAATGATTTTTAAATATAATCTAAACTAGGGGTCACCAACCCTGGTCCTCGAAGTCTACTATCCTGCATGCTTCAGATGTTTCCCTCTTTCAGCACACCTGACGGTCGTTATCAGGCTTCTGCAGAGCTTGATGATAGACTTATCATTTGAATCAGGTGTGTTGGAAGAGGGATACATCTAAAACATGCAGGATAGTAGCTCTCAAGGACCAGGATTGGTAACCCCTGGTCTAAACAACCATGAACAACCTAAAAATAAGTGGAATTTTAACAATATTCTGCCTGTTACTGAATGTTTTGTGCCTTTGTAGGTCCACTGTGATCTGTAAGTTGTAATATGTGTAAAAGAAAAGCTGAGGCATAATATTGGTAAAACTGCACTTTAACTTTTTTGTGATAAAAGAAAGAGAAAAAAAATTAGTTTTTATTCATAGTTTATTATGCTATTACTTTACTGATCCATCCCACTTGAGATCATATTGGGCTGTGGCCCCCGAGCTAAAATGAGTTTGACACCCCTGGTACAGGGTGTCTGAAAAAAAAATACTCCTCTTTTTCAATTTCAAGATGACAGTAGAATGACAAATATAGCAACATATGTGGTAAAGAAAAAAATGGAATAGACACACAATGATCACAATGTATATCTTATTCCATTACTTTGTACCTAAAGAGCACGAGTGTAGGTGTGTCTTCATTTCATTTGAATTGTTTTGAAGTTGTGGTTTGATTCTAATTCTAATTCTAATGTGACTTTAATTCTAAAATGTTAAATGTGATAGACGCCATTGCTCCCATTAAGTTGAAGGTTGTGTCTAGCAAGAAAAGATCTCCATGGAGAAATGCCATGGCAGTGAAAAATGAAAAAAGAGAGTGTCGGACAGCTGAACGCAGGTGGCGAAAATCAAATCTCCAGATTCATTTTGACATCTACAAAGAGAAACTTCACACTTATAATCTACAGCTGAGGAATGCAAGGCAGTCTTTCTTCTCAAACATTATCACCAGAAACAAAAATAATGCTCGAGCACTGTTTTCTACTGTTGACAGACTAACAAACCCCCCTATGTTAATAGCACCTGAACTTCACTCAGCCAGGGCCTGCAATGACTTTGCTTTGTTCTTTACAGAAAAAATTCAGCATATTAGACAGGCCGTGAATTCCTCAACACCAGGTTCAGGATCTGTGCTGTCTGAAAACCATTTAAACACCCTGACACACTTTAATCCAATCAATGACAAAAATCTGGAGGACATTCTACACCAGCTGAGCTCTTCCTACTGCTGTCTAGATGTTTTACCCACAGATTTTTTCAAAAAAGTTTCACACATCATGGCATCTGACCTGTTAGAGATTGTAAACGTGTCTCTAAGCTCAGGAGTCTTCCCACAGACCCTGAAAACAGCTGTTATTAAGCCGCTCCTAAAAAAGAACACTCTAGAAAAGACCTCAATGAACAACTACAGGCCGATATCAAATCTTCCTTTTTTAGGTAAAATCATTGAAAAGGCTGTGTCCCAACAGCTAAATTACTTCTTAACAGTCAACAGCTGCTTTAACGTCTTTCAGTCAGGTTTTAGACCACATCACAGCACTGAGACAGCTCTGCTCAAAGTATTTAATGACATTCGCTTAAACACAGATCATGGCAGATCTTCAGTTTTAGTGTTACTGGACCTCAGTGCTGCATTCGACACAGTCGACCATGATATATTACTTGATCGACTGGAAAATTGGGTGGGACTATCTGGCACAGTTCTTGATTGGTTTGCATCCTACTTAAAGGGCAGGGATTATTTTGTGTCAATAGGTAACTTTAAATCTGAGCAGACCAAAATTACATGTGGAGTCCCCCAAGGCTCCATCCTGGGGCCCCTTCTGTTCAACATCTACATGCTTCCACTGGCTCAGATCATAGAAAAAAACAAAATAGATTACCATAACTATGCAGATGACACACAGCTCTACATTTCAATGTCCCCAGGTGACCATAGCCCCATACAAGCACTGGGTAAATGCATTGAGCAAATATCTGAATGGATGGGCCATAACTTTCTTCAGTTAAACAGAGATAAAACTGAGGTAGTCATTTTTGGACCCAAGGAGGAACGTCTTAAAATCAGCATGCAGCTCCAGTCACTTCAGTTAAAAACTTCAGACCAGGCCAGGAATTTGGGTGTTGTCATGGATTCAGACCTGAATTTTAAAAACCACATACAAACAATTACAAAGTCAGCTTACTATCACCTCAAGAACATTTCTAGGATTAAAGGACTGATGTCGCAGCAAGACCTTGAAAAACTTGTCCATGCCTTCATCTTTAGTCGAGTTGACTACTGTAACAGTATCTTCTCTGGTCTGCCTAAAAAGTCTATTCGACGACTGCAACTGATCCAGAATGCTGCTGCTCGAGTCCTCACTAAGACCAAGAGAGTGGACCACATCAGCCCAGTTCTGAGGTCTCTACACTGGCTCCCTGTCTCTCAGAGAATAGACTTCAAAATTCTCTTACTAGCATATAAAGCACAGAATGGTTTAGGCCCAAAATACATTAGAGACCTTCTAGTCCAGTATGAACCATCCAGACCACTCAGGTCATCTGGTGCAGGTCTGCTCTGTGTTCCCAAAGTCAGAACTAAACATGGAGAATCAGCGTTCAGTTTCTATGCTACATATATCTGGAACAAACTACCAGAAAATATCAGGTCTGCTGAGAGTCTGAGTTCTTTTAAGTCCAGGTTAAAGACTCACCTGTTCACTGCTGCCTTTGACTAAAAGGCTTTTGACTTTTTAAATTTTATATTCTCTTTGAAACTCTGCACTGCAACTTTTACTTTAATATGTGTGTGTTTTTATTTTTATTTTATTTTATTTTATTTTGATTTTATGTGTTGTTTTCTTACTCGCTGTTTTTAATCACCTTTTATATGTTTCTTTTATAATGTTTTAAATGTGTTTCTTTTGTTTCTTTTATTTCAATGTCCTGTGTGAAGCACCTTGAATTGCCTTGTTGCTGAAATGTGCTATACAAATAAACTTGCCTTGCCTTTGATAAAATCAGTGGTGTCTGCTGGTCTTTAAAACAGGGGAAGCTCATCTTAGCTCCATCATAAAATTTGTCATGTTATAGCAAAGCAATTAAAAATAAAAGGAATGCTTAATTGAGGCTGTTATGCTTCATCTAAACCATAAAACCACAGGAACAAACACTTACAGGTGTATGACTTGACCCCTTTTCTCTTCAGCTGATATAGTCACGACACTTTGGCCAATGACTTCTTCCACTGATATCCACATGGGTCTGAGCTCCAACATGCTCCAATACCAGTATGTTTCAACATCGCTGTCAGTCAAAACAGGTTCAGCTTTTCAGACCAATACCTGTTCTTTTGAACAGTTCATCCAATCCTTCATACAGCGTCCAGCATCCTGGCCTGCATACTGACCCATTAACCCCCAGAGACGCTGAACATCTGTGGGAGGGTTTTGGGTGGGAATGAAAATGGGGAATTCAACAGTCTAGACCACTGACAGGAGAATGTATTGGGGAATTTAGGTCGGAAAGCAAACAATAAACAGCTGACCAGAACAACATAGCCATAAAATTAAGTGCATGCTTGCGTGCTTTTAAAGGAGTAATATTTTGCTTTTTTTAAATGGAATTATGCATTTTAAAACGTTTCCCTGTGGTCTTCATAAACTGTAAATGTGATGCTTGGGTCTAAATTCTTTATCAATTCAACTTCCACAGGTCCATCTTCAACCCTATTTCTGAGTAATGACACCAGAAAGGTCGTTTTGAGCGCTGGCCCTTTAAATGCAAATGAGCCACTTCACGCCCCACCCCCTCCAGGTTGTTGACTGTGGTGCTCTGTCCCATTCAGCCACTTGTGTTCATTAATACAACCAACAACTGAGCATTTTAGGTAATTGGCTTGAAGTTTGGACATATTCTCAGTGCGGACGACAACCGCTGCTGCTGACAAACAATTATGTCGTATTCAGAGAAATGTTCGTCGGAAGTCTTGAGCTTATATGAGCAAATGTCGTGACGTAACTAGTTATAGACGTAACAAATTAAGCCGGAACTAGAAAAGCACTCTGAGAGCACAGACCTCCGCCAAGGCAGATCAGTGGGCCCCCGTGGCCCCCCCACGCCTGATCACCACCAAAATTTAATCATTTGTTCCTTGTGCCAGTATCAACATTTCCTGAAATTTTCATCCAAATCCATCCATAACTTTTTGAGTTATCTTGCACACAGACAGACAAACAAACAGACAGACAAACCAACACCGACAAAAACATAACCTCCTTGGCGGAGGTAATTAAAACAGGCTGTAGAAATCCACTCGATTTTTGCCAAAATGAATATAAAGATAGTTTTGCAGCACCTGGAGGGTTCAAATCCAAACTTTTTGAACTATTAGGGTAAATGTACCAAAGACTAATAAAAGTTTAGCAAAATATGACCCCTTTAAAGTAAATGTAATGTGTATCTTTACTGTAAATTCAACAGTGCACTTCTGCCCATTCATTTCCTGAAATGTTAGGGGAAGTTTAGCTTCCCTTGCTGTCTCAGAGCTGTCACCTCTGGATAAAATGGCTCTTCGGGTACAAAGTATTTTTCCATAACAATGCCCATATGATTTCAGCAGTAACAGACGAGCATCTAAATAACTGCTGCAGCTTTCCCTTGTATCGCAGTTTTGCATTTGTTAAGTTGCTGGCAACACACCCTCCCATCTAATCAACAATGCCTTATTATCACATGTAACACTTTCACCACTGTCAAGCACCAACATGTGGCACATTGATGGATGAATGTGACAGAGGCCACGTGCAGACACTATAAAAGGGAACATTTTTATTGTAGGAGACATATTTTCTGCCCTGTTCCTGTTTCCCTTCACAAGAGGGAATTCACAACTGGGTTTGAGGTGAAAGTTCTACCTGTTCTAATAGGTTTATCAGGATTCACCGCTACCACTATATGATTGGGTGCATACCCTCATACCTTCAGCTACACTATAACAGTGCATTACATATATCTTTTTATAAGTATATATATACAGGTTTCCAGCACAGTATAGGGGTTAGGCTTAGCTTCAAGCAAAATTACATCTTTGTCATAAGTGTTTGTGACAGAACAACAATTATAATGTTATATGGTTTATTATCCATCCCGGTCTTGTATGTTATTTACAGTATATGAGTCAGTTCCATTGAGAGCACAGATGCTGATTACTTCTGAAGCAGTGGTCCCTTAGGTGTGTTTTTCAGAGCAGATGCAGAATAAACTCTACATAAGACAGCAGAAGCTATTTTAATGAATATCAGGAATGCAATCAAACTCCCTTGTCAATGTCTGACAGTATGTCGACATGATCCAGACTAGCAAGACATTTAAGACTATCATATGAAGTTGTACACTCCACGAAGCTCTGAGAGGAGCAAACGTTTCATCATCATTTACATCCTGTCACTATGTGCATTACTGGAAGCAAGGTACAGTAAATCATCAATCATAATATTAATGGTGATGACTTTTAATTAGATTCAGCGCAAACCAACTGTATATGATATGTCGAAACTAATATAACATCAAATATTTCATCTGTATGAATGACTGGCTTAGACGTATTTAAAATGTGATTTTATTAGTGACGCAAGACAAATTCAGTGATTCAACAAAGACTAACAAGAAAAGAAAATGAACTGAATTTAAAAAAAAAAAATAGCAGGAGCAGTTTTCTTTCACTTCATAGGTTAACCCATAAGGACTCAAACATCCACCACTGAACAAAACCACCTACTGATCCAAAATGTTTGATACCTTTTGATCCACTAATCCTATCAATACATGTAAATAATTGGTGTCATATTTTCATGTTCATCAGATATGACCCATTTGGACGTTCAGAGGCTCCGTGGTGAAAGTGGAAACGCCGTCATCTTCTACAACATTGATTCACCAGTAAAATCCAAGAGACTGATAAATGACAGTGAATGGCCATGCTTGGTTAATGTTCAGTTAATGATAAATTTTGTTGAAAAAGTCACTTTTTCTTCAGTTTTCTCTGTTTATGATTCAATAACTCTCAGCTTTAATCTGAGCTTTAATGAACATCTACATGATGAGTAAATTAAATATAGAAAAATACCTGAATTTCATTGAAAAATGCAAAATACTGGGGATAATATAATAAAAAAAATAAATGGTCATAAGTCACTTAGGAAAGGTTTAATCAAGAGAAAAATTCATTTGGGAACTGTCACTAAAGGAACATTGGGTCTTAATGGGTTAAAAAGGGTGATGTTATCCATGCACGTTGTTGTGGATAGTAGATTAAAACATCATATTTAGGTAAGTTAAACAGGGTGGTCCTGGTGATATAGAGATGAATCAACTCTGGATGGACTGACAGACCAGGTTTTATTCTCTGTTATCCAATTGAGCCATTATTAGTTATTGGTGAGTTATTTTGTTCTGTCATTCCATGTCGATAACATGATTTCCTTGGCTTTGGTTATGGTAAGAAGATAAAACCCTGGAGCTGTTTGAAGATGCACAGTAAGTGAGGAAAGATTGTCTACAAGAGGTGTAGAGAAGGAGATATGGACACTGAGGTTAAGGATCCTGGATAGTTCTACCATGACCATAAACTAGAGGCTCAAAAATGGTTGTCTATTGCAATGGGATAGTGAGCACAATAAGCTTGTGGTCACATGTCAGAAAATAAAATGATCTTTTCCACCAACACATCTATTTTGTCCTAGTCCAATACTTATAGAGTTGCAGGAGTTGAATAAACCCAGTAGTAATGTCACTCTCTGGCACCTTGTGATTTCCTTTCAACCTCAACACATGGTTCATCTCCATATCTTCTTTTTATTAATGCGTCCTCAAAACTTTATTTTATGCCATGTGTTGATCAGGAAAAATTGGATTCAGAGTAACTGATGAGTAAAGTTTTATTTCTGGAAGTACCTTGTTATAGCGCTTTAATGCTGGATGTCACGTAAGCAAAGAAGAGGAAAACCATTTAAAGAACTGCAGAAACATTGGCAAATATACACTGGTCAGTCTATGAAACATAATTTAGCATTTTCATGTGATTATACACTAATGAAAGCATAATCATACATATTCAGTTAGATCCTTCATGCATTCGTAATGGATGTTTTACAATGTTTGCAATGTTCAGATAAGCAAGCCTATTCAAAGACTTCATCTGATTGAGGAAGGCTCATGAAGTGATTAATCATTCCTGTATATTGTCATTTAATTACAGCTTGTGTGATTCAACTACTCCTCTTTTCAGAAAACACAACCTTCAGTGGGATTTTAATGTTTACCAGACTTGTGTCATTATGTATAAATATGTTCAAGGCATGACCTTCCTTGCATAATTATTACACAATCGAAATTATTCCTCAAAGATCACCCACATTTACATCTCTTCTAGTAATATACCTCAATGGTAACCTATGTGACCGGTGGGGAACCACGGGTTGTGGATGTGGTAGTTTTTATGCTGGGGTGACCAGACTTTTGGGAAAAAGATGTGAGTATATATTTTATAAGTACTGACATAACAATTGTTTGGGAAGTAATTCTTTAAAATGTGAATGACAATTAATATATTAATACGCAGAGGGAAATAGTGAGTCACCCCCCAGAAGTGGCCCCGATACCGATATGTCAGGACTGTAAATGCAGTGTTCTGGTATTGAACTTCATTTCCCATCATGCAGCGTAATACTGCGCTTCCGTGATTATGAGGCAGTTATATTCCAAAATGACTGATATCTCCAAAAACACTGGTCCTATCAATTTGCCGAGATATTTAATGTGGAGATGGGACCATTCTTCAACTGTACCAAATTGGCCAGGTGAAAAACATCTCAGTTTGTTTTGTTTTATATGTTATGTTGATGCCAGTATTTGTTTAGTTTTTAGTACCTTTTATGAGATTGTGTAATATTTTATAGAGAATGTATTTGGATAAGCCATTTTTGGCTTCAAACCTCTCCTTCACAATATACTAAATCATATTTTTCCCCATCTAGTTGTATGTAATTTGCAAATAAATAAAACTGAATTAATACATTTCAAGTTTGAGATATTATTATTATTATTATTATTATTATTATTATTATTATTATTATTATTATTATTATTACTATAATTATTACTATTATTATTATTATTTTGCAGCTACTACAATAATGATGATGATGATGGTGGCGATATTATTAATATTATAGTTACTATTGCTGTTGTAAAGCACCACACCCAAAATAGGTCTGCCCATCAAAACAACTTAACACATAGTTTGAAACACTGGTAAACTGGTAAAATGATATGTGCCATACATGGTTATTTACAAAAAAGGCCCACTGTGAATATGCCCACTCCAGACATTATCAGACTGTGGCAGATGGCATCAGACACAGATGTTGCCAGTCAGGGTTCAGCTCCATTTGGGTAATCACTGGTGTTATACATGACCTGCAGGTTCGTGTGTATGTGCTAATGTGCGCATGAATGAATGAATCCACGTGTATGTGTTTGTCAGAGACAAACAGGTCTATGAGAGATTTTTTCAGGACATGAGATGGATTCCTTTTATATTTTGAAAACCAAACATGCAGCTTATTATATAAGCATGGTAACGTGTGTGTTTGTGTTTACATATGAGTGTGTGTGGGGGATTTGTCAACTCTAAAAATAGCAATCCTAAAGCTAAGCACAAGTCGGATGGCAAAATTTTACCCCATTACCCACTGACTTTTAAATCCTCTGTCCATCCCATCTGCGTGGCCGTGACCTCTCAGTGAGACAACATGCACATCCTTCCTGGTGGTAGCTTTGCTTTAGCAGGAAACACAAAATTGAAAGCAGCTGGCATCCAGAATCAACCATTTTGTTTGTTGAGCATATTAAAATGTAGAAGACTTTTTGACGAACCCGATAAAATATGATTCAGTGGCTGCACTTTGTTCACTCATTTGTGATGGAGAAGCTTCAGAGCAGAGGGTCTACATCCTCTTAGTAATCGGACAAAACTTTACATAACAACTTTGAAGCTGTTGTTTTCAGGGGAAACCATTTAACCCTTTGATGCATGAATAATGAGAACCTTAGTCAAGATTTTTTTCCTGAGTGTTTTTATTCCTCTTTAGGCATGAAAAAAACAATGAGATTGATTTTTTAAATAACTTATTTTTCATGGAGTTACAAAAATGTCCACTCAGCTGGACACCATTCGTTTAATTTTTGAAGCAAAGAAACATGTATTTAAAATGCAATTTCAGAAAGTGATAAACTGTATGAAAACTATGAAACAAAGGCATTTTTGATGCAGCTAATCTGATGTTTTCTCATTTTTTTTATCACACTGTAACTCTAGTTCTTACTCACTTCATAGAGATAATGTAAAAAAAAAAAAAAAAAACCTTTTTGTTTAAGAAAACTGTTAATTACAGTCTAATAACAATTAGCGATGGATTTACACTCAATCATGTTAGTGCAGATCAGGTTTATCATGAACAGCACAGTTACAGTAATGGTCTGAACGTCAGTGTTTGAGATGATGCATAAGCGTCCACTATGTTGGCTGATATGGAACTAAAACAACAAAACTCATGAATATACAAGAGAACAGATGGAGAATAACTGTCCACTGTAATGACCAGTATGCATGAAAGGGTTAATGACATATACCAACAATTTCTATTCTGTCACATTGATATGAAAATGTCTGAATTCTTTTGTCCATAGCCTCATATAACCTTTAACTGAGATGCTTTTTAAAACTTACTCCGCAAATCACTCAATTATACATTTGAGGTGGAAAAACAATGGGAAAAGGAAAAGAAGGTGTGCTATTGTCCATAAATTTACTAAAAAAAAAAAAGGGATGTCACAAACAGTAAATCACAAGATGTGAGTGTCCGGTATTCAGCAACCACCACTTGAACTTAATTCAGTGCTAATAGAATTCAGAATTATAAAATTGTATATGTGTAGGATTAGAAGGAAAAATTGCATACTAGAATGTATCCGTGACTACCAATACCAGTGAATGAACTGTACATCCCCACATACTACATCAGTCAGTGAATAACGTGTGAAGCTCATACACACATCTGTATTATGGTATCAACAGGTTTTCTTTTCAGTCGAAATCTCGGTCAGTTTAAGTAACACTGCCTCATAATCTTCACATGTTGTTTCAGCTGATAGTTTACCTTATAAAGTTACCCTATATAGTTTACCTGTCAGCTTAGACAGAAAACCACCATAGTAAAACCACAAACACCTCTGTTTTCAGTATAATTTATGTTGTTTCTTAGATAAACTCACCCTCAACTTGGCCTTTGCACTACCTTTCATCATTGCAGGAAGCTGACAGAGTGGCTCACTACTCCCTCTAGTGGTCACATATATTCAAAGTGACACACTGGCTCATAGCTGTGAATAAATTCTGCAATATAATACACTGACATTTTTGAAATACCCTCAGAACTCTTCACTCTAAACACTCTAATAACTTTTAGGTCATTCTGAAGATTTATTCATTTTCTGATCCACTTCATCCTCGAGAGGGTTGCAGGGGTGCAGGCGCTGAACCCAGCTACCATCTGGTGAAGGCAGGGTACATTCTGGATGTGTTTCCAGTTCATGACAGGGCTGACATATACAGACTAACAATCATTCACTCTGACATTCATGCCTATAGGTGACTTAGATCGGCCAATTAAACTATTAAGGGGGATGACTTTAGGTGGTGGGAGGAAATACCTGGTGAGAACCTACGCAGACATGGGGAGAACATGCAAACTCCACGAGGGACAGTGTGAATACAGCACATATACACTGTTGCCCATGAAGTAAGAATACTTTTTTTTTTTTTTAACTCTTTATGAAATGATCGTGACAATGTGATTTATTCTTGATCAATAAAGTATAACTGGGCCTTAGTATGTAATCATCACATCTGGTCAAAGTGATTACTGATGTGTATAAATAAGAATAAAAAGAAGAATTTTTCTAAAAACAAAATTATTCCAACTTATAGGCTTGAGTAGAGCTTCTTTAAACCTGTTTATATAAGAATAACACTTTGAAAGACCAAATATGTTGTGGCATGCTTACCACAGTGCATTATGGGTAGTGGGTATTTTGTTGTAAATGTTTTATTTTTATGTGCAAGAATTCAGCGGGCTTGTTGTGTTAGTACTAGTTTTGACTTAATATGTGTATGGCAATGCTTATTGGCCTTTTTGTTTATTTTTTTCTGTATTTTTGTAATTTGTAAAGTTGCACCCTGAGTGAGAGCCATAGGCAGAGCAATGGCTATCCTGTTATGATTGTAGTAAGTCTGATACTGTTGCTTATCAACTTGTTGACACATTATGTGCACACACTTGTGCACAGAGTTGCCTTCCTGTAAAACTCCCACGCTTGCTACAATATCAATGGACTATAAGTATAGCATTTAAATTATTCATGTGCAATAACCATTTGACCCCTTGTGCATTTGATGCCTTTCTCTTTCTACTTTTAACATATCCAGTTGAAGGTGAAAAAAAAAAAGCTTAAAACCTCTTCAATCCAAAAGGATGACTATGTCCAGAAAAGATACACAAAAAACATGCAAGTGCAGAATATGCACTGAATAAAAGTTGTGTGTTTGTGTGGTCCGTCTTTAAGGTCATTCTCTAAGTAGCTCTTATGGCACATTAGAGCAGCAGAGCAGTTCTTTGAAGTGCTACCATGGTAATGAGATGATGAGAATGAGGAATTACACCAGGTGTGTCTGAGCTGTGTGTATGTGTGTGTGTCTGTGTGTGCGTGTGTAGGGAGGCTGACAGATATGTGTACACCTCACTGGTTATTCATCAGGAATTCAGTGTGTTTTATATCTGTACTGCATTTTGCTTTTGTATACTATAAGGGTAGCTCAGTAGTGTGTGATGATGTTATGTAAAAAATTAACAGATACAGTGAAATGTATCAAAGGTTTGATGAGTGTTTCCATGGATACTGACACATTGTTAAATGATGGGTGTTTTTTCCATATGTTCCCAGAATATCTCATTGAGAAAAACACTAACCTGCATGTGCTGATGTGAACAACACTGATGTACTGCCCAAAGGAGATATAGAGTTTTCCCCGTAATGAATGCCCGTATATTATAAAATGATGTTTTTAACCAAGGCTGCATAATGTTGTGCAACTGCAATATTGTGTTTCCTTAGTATTCTGCATCCATTGACTATCAATGATGCTTTTATTGACTTTGTTTCAAGTTTGTTCTAAATCTCTTCACAGCTTTAATCCTCTATAGGGCACTTCAAAATTTCAACCTCAGTGGGTTATTGGACATCGTCATCTACATCCTTGTTGGCTGGCATGACAACAGTCTCCCTCCTCTTGCTATAAAACATGCGAGCAACACTTGCTAAAAAGTAAACTAAAATAAACTCAGGATGAAACAACTGTTGTAAGGTCATAAACTGACAAAAATTGTTCATATTCACTATTTACAGCTTCAAAATTTCCATAAAATCTCTCTGAATTTCTGTACAGTGTTATGAAATCCAACATGCTCTTGACCTCACTGAGGCACGAGATCAGCTCCATATTTAATGCTTGTGGAAATTACCAAAAATAGTCACTTGCCCGATAAAGGGTTAAAAATGGTTTTACATATAGACAGCATATAGCGTATTCTTGTCTTTATGCTAACTGGTTTGCAAACTGCTCCTTCAAGTAATAATAATAATAATAATAATAATAATAATAATAATAATAATAATAATAATAGTAATAATAATAACTAGAAGCACTTGGAGAGCGCAGACCTCCGCCAAGGCTGATCAGTGCCCCCCCCCCCCCCCCCCCCCCCACCCCCGTGGGCCCCCCCACCCCCGATCACCACCAAAATTTAATCATTTCTTCCTTATCCCATTTCCAACAAACCCTGAAAATTTCATCCAAATCTGTCCATAACTTTTTGAGTTATGTTGCATACTAACGGACAGACAAACAAACAAACAAACAGACAGACAAACAAACCCTGGCAAAAACATAACCTCCTTGGCGGAGGTAATAATTTATGTATGTATATATATATATATATATATATATTCTGTTGGGTTTCAGTAAATTGGCTTAGAGTCTGGTTTTGACCAACTCTATATATAAAATGTCAAGAGATAACTTTTTTGTGATCTGGCACTATATAAATAAAATTTGATTGATTTAGTGATTTAATTGGTTTTCCCCTGTAAGTCGCTTTGGAAAAAAGTGTCTGCCAAATGCGTAAACATAAACATAAACATATGTATAAAGCTTTAATTGTATCACACACATCGCCTGTTTCACCTTTAAAAATGTGACTTCTTTTATCAGACATTATTATATCAAAGTTTCCTTATGTCTGATTTAATATGTTAAGGAAAGCCTGTTCCCTATGTGTCTTGACATGAATATCATTCATCTATGGATCAGACAGATACCAATAATGACAGATAGTGAAATAGAAAAAGATTAAAACAGGGACTGATAAATGTATCTGCAAAATAATCAGAGACAGGAGAACAGAAAACCCACATAAAACACCTCTCCCAATGAAATTATCCCACATGCGTTTAGAAAAAAAAAAAAGATGTTGAGAGGAGATGTGAATGCAGCAGGAACATACGAGGTGTGAGAAATAGATGCACGCTCTGACACGGCTGCATGTTGGAGAGTGTGTTTCTGCCTAGCAACCATAGGTTACATGATTCATGCCCTGTACTCAGTCTCATGACAACCAAACAAACAAGAAAACATTTGTTACTCAACATCTTATTGGACCATTTATAATTTCTGCAGAAAACCAACCCTTCAGTGCTGATTTTATTATATTTCAAATAAATTACTCTGATTGTAGCAAAATACACAATCCATAAGAGCACAAAACACTGAAAAAATAAAATCTTCAAATATTACCTTGGATGACCAATAATATTATCAGAAACTATAATCATGAACATCACCTGAATATATGGTTCAGATGAAGTCATTTTTAACCTAAGATGAGAGAAATGTGTGATCAGGGGAGGACAGTCATTTTTGTGCTTCATGAAGAGAGGATATGAAGGAGGTGAGAGAGTCACTAATAAGAGACCTGGAATACGCAGCTGTTTATTAAAAGCTCCAGAAAAAAAAAGTATGTATCCACCAAGATCCACAGAGGAAAAGGCAGAGAATACATCCTAATACCATATTATGTCTTATTTTAAAAGTTGCACATACAGAACGGTAGAAGTGTAAACCAATTTTTAACATTAAACAAGAAATTCTGAATGAAACACCATTGATTACAAGTGCTGACACATTTAGCCTGTGCTCTCCCGCCTCTAAATGGTGGCGTTACACTACAATAATACTGTTAAGTGTTGTATTGCTTGTGGTTACTATTGCATAAGTCCTGCATTATGTTATTTAATACTGTATACTTCATCTCAATAGACCAAAATTCATATCTGTCAGTGTTTCTAGCTGACATTTATTTTATTTAGTTTATTCTTCTTCCTATTCTTTTTTGACCATGCAAAATTCAGACTTGCACGTAATTGAAGATAGATTCTGTTCATTTAAATGTTATTTTGTTTTTGTCTTATTTTGCTTTGTTTTGATGTAATTTGTTTCTTTGCATGTTTGAAATAAATAAATACACACATACATACAAACATACATACATACATACATACATACATACATACATACATGCATGCATACATACATACATACATACATACATACATACATACATACATACATACATACATGCATGCATGCATGCATACATACATACATGCATATGTACAAACATACATACATACATGCATACATACATACATACATACATACATACATACATACATACATGCATACATACATACATACATACATACATACATACATACATACATACATACATACATACATACATGCATGCATGCATACATACATACATACATACATACATACATACATACATACATACATACATACATGCATACATACATACATACATACATACATACATACATACATGCATGCATGCATGCATACATACATACATACATACATACATACATACATACATACATACATACATACATACATACATGCATACATACATGCATGCATACATACATACATACATACATACATACATACATGCATACATACATGCATACATACATGCATACATACATGCATGCATACATACATACATGCATACATACATACATACATACATACATATATACATACATACATACATGCATACATACATGCATACATACATGCATACATACATGCGTGCATACATACATAAATCAATAAATCAATAAGTCAATAAATAAGTCAATAAATTTGGACAGTTGACAGGTCAAACATACAAAAATATTATCAGAATCTGCTAAACAAGCTGCTAATACTTTCAGTTTATGTCACTGCATTTATCTACCAGTGGTTGTTTTCCTCTCCTTAGCTGGTGAAGTCCAGGGAGACTTATACAGTCGATGCTTCTCATCAGTAACTAGGGAGGCTAAGAAACAATTACCGTATAATTGGGCTTCTCTGGCTGCGACTGACATTTACTACGATGCTCCTCTTGCTTTTGTGAATAGCATTTAGAACCAGAGACTCAATTTTGCTCATATAAATCAACCACAGCATGTGTTTAATGATGAAGTCTTGATATGGATGACTCTGCTGAATTAGAATTTCCACTGAAACAGGTCAACTCCGTACATTCCTGTGATCTAACGTTGCTTTCTTCCCTTCTATCTTGTTAAATCCTTCACTATCTTGTTAAAGCCTTCACAGAATACATGCTCTGCTGCTAAAACAAGTGGGAAAAAGGACAAATTTAGCTAAATAGTTAAACTAAGGTCTCAGTGAAGAGAGGCAAACACAATAATCACACATTTTCTTGTCACATGATCAGAATTAAACACTTGAGACGGTGAAAGGAGTTAATTTTTGTTATCCCTCACATCTGTAGGACATTTTCATCCATAACTCAATGATCATTATGCTAATCAGGCCAAAATTTGATGTGTAATCTAACAAGTGATGATGTGATAGCATTAAAAAAAAAAAAAAAAAAAACGCCCTCTTCCAGCACATCTGACAGTCATTATCAGGCTTCTGCAGAGCTTGATGATAGGCTTATCATTTGAATCAGGTGTGTTGGAAGAGGAATACATCTAAAACATGCAGGATAGGACCAGGGTTGGCCACCCCTGGTAATCCTATCAATCCATGTAAATAATTGATGTAAAATACAGTTTGTAATCTTTTCATGGTCATCAGATATGATCCAGTTGGATGTTCAGAGGCTCCATAGTTACCGTGGAAACACCGTCATCTTCTACAACAGGGGTATTCAAATCCAGTCCTCGAGGACCAGTATCCTGCATGTTTTAGATATTTCCCTCTTCTAGCACACCTGGTTCAATTAATGATAAACTTCTCATCAAGCTCTGCAGAAGCCTGATAACGATGTAGTGGCTTCCTGGTGTGCTGGAAGAGGGAAACATCTAAAACATGCAGGATACCAGCTCTTGGGGACCGGATTTGAATACCTTTGTTCTACAACACTGATTCATGAGTAAAACCCATAGAGCAGGGGTCACCAACCCTGGTCCTTGAGGGCTACTATCCTGCATGTTTTAGATGTTTCTCTCTTCCAGCACACCTGACGGTCGTTATCAGACTTCTGCAGAGCTTGATGATAGACTTATCATTTGAATCAGGTGTGCTGGAAGAGGGATACATCTAAAACATGCAGGATAGTAGCCCTCGAGGACCAGGATTGGTGACCCCTGCCATAGAGATTGATCAATGACAGTGGATGGAGACACTTGGTTTATGTTCAGTTAATGTTAAATTTTGTTGTAAAAGTCACATTTTCTTCATTTTTCTCTGTTTCTGATATCATGACAATCAACTTTAATCTCACCTTTTATCAACATCTACATAATCAGTTATTAAATATGTGAAAATACCTAATTTATATTGATGAAACACAAAAATACTGTGGATAATATTATAAAAAAAACTGGTGATAACTTGCTTTAAAAAAATAAAGAAATAGGGAGAAAAATTCATTTGGGAACGGCCCAAAAAGTAACACTGGGTCTTTATGGGTTAAAGAAAGAAAGAAAGAAAGAAAGAAAGACCCATTGTCTTAAAATGTTTATTTTATATATATATTTTATGGTTTAGTTTATATATTTTCTCATGCTGACCAGAATGAAGATGTCTGAGGAGAAAACCAAGCATAGACTTTTTGTTGTTTTTGGATTTCTAGCACCAACCATATGCAACAATGAGGTTTGAGTGTATTCAGTTGTTCTCAGGCTGCAGCTTCATGGTCAGATGCTCCTAAATATCATACAGTGAACCTGTACTACCATACCAGTGACCTTTATTGGTTGATATATAGCCGTTCCACAATTAAATATATAGTCCTTTTCACATAAAATATTCATATCTCAATTTTGGTGTCATGAAATAAAATATAATTGTACTTTTTTTTCCAACACACAGAATTCCACAGTCTTTATTAATGATGTATGACTGGGTCGTGATAATACACCCAAACACTTTTTTAATAGTGCGCACTCTGTGGTCTGGATGACAGGTGGAGTATTGGATGCTGACTATTGGCGGGCTAGTTGAGGATTAGTCAGCTGAGCACTTTATCCCCCCAACAAGCTGAAATAGAAATGAGGGCTTTAATCCGAGGTGGATGGACACAGAATGGAGGGCAAACAAGAATATGCATTTTGGTATTGTTTTTCCACTTTGTAATTCACTGCTACTGTAGTACAGATGTAATAGAACCTACACTGAAAAAAAAAACAAAAAAAAACCCAAGGACTCATAGTAACTTAATTTGCCTTATATACGACAAAAGGTGTGAATGAAAACAGCTAGGTTCACTTTTTAATTTCACACATTTTTATGTAAAGTCAGGGAAGTTGTCGCTCATTTGTGTGGTGCTGCTGATTTTCAATAAATAGCTGAGTAAATGCATGCCTTATAGCATTAAATATTAATGCTGAATGTATATTCATTTGACCTATGTGGCCTCAGCAGGTTTGGTCAGCAGTTTAATAATATATGGTTTAGAGCATCCTCTATATGGCATCCTGTGGCTTAATACTCAGCATATGTTATATTTCATTATGTAGATGCTTCACAGTTACCATGTATGTATAAAATAATCCTATTCCTGACGTGAAGATACGGACTTCAGCAAAAAAAAAAAAATGCAGTAAGTAAATGCTTGTGTGGCATTCATTCATGATTTCCATGGTTGGGCTGTCTCCATTTTTTTTTTTTTTTTTCATAGTCTATTTTTAAACTCTTGGAGTAATGCCACCTCACACTCAATTGAATATACTTTTATCGCCATCTTCAGGTTTTCTGAGGAAATACAACATTTCTCGCTTAAATGTCCCTAAAAATGACATGTTTGACATTTATTGTTATATTATGATATTGAACTGAAACTTGCAAATATGTGATGCAACACACTATTCGTCACAGATTTATTTGGCTATATTACAGACGGAGGGAAGTATCTGTTGCTAAATGAATCATTATTTGGTTGCTGAGAAAATGTCCGATAGTGATTCATTTCTGATTTAACAATGTGTCCACAGAGTCAATAACAACAGTGCTGTTAAAAAAAACACCACAGAGATATAAAAAGAAGAAGAAGAAGAAGAAGAAGCAGAAGAAGAAAAAGAAGAAGACAGAGAAGGAGGAGGAGGAGGAATTTTATCAGAATAGAAAGGCATATCATATCAAATTGGAGATGCATTACTACACTCTGTTGAAAATTGCTGTAGTGCAAACAAAACTGCTCCCTGTTGTCATGCTCAGGAAACATATACTACCCTTGCTGCTGAAGATGTCATCACTGTGAAGAACCAGCGGATTCTTCATTTGGGATCCTCCTGCTGGTGCCAGCACTGCACATGTGAGTAAACCATCCCCCGATAAAACTTCTTGTGAATACTTTTATGCACTAGTTACATTTGTTTTTAACAGTCCCATTCCTCCCAGTTTTGTGCTTCCATGTCAAAATGATACCCACTGTACTTAAGAAGAAAAATGGACTTTCCCTCCCCTGGTGATTTTGGTTCATAACTGTTTTGTGATTTCAAACTTCATACAATGTCACATCATTAACACACAATCAAAAACAAAGTATATATATCTGTATTTATTTTCATCAGAACACAATTTTAATCATTGTAGCAGTAGTTTTCATAACTTTTCGAAAAGATCATGACTTGTGAGACTGTTTTATAAATCATTTCATCAAAGTTTGTAAAAAAATTAAAGAAGTTACTTGAACTAAAGCATCTATCATATTACAATATACTGGTAGTATAATAGTAATCATAATAATCATAATCGCAATGATACTTCTATATGCCTTTGAACCTTTTTCATTTCTATAGTCATAAATCTTTCACTTTCACACACACAGAATCACAACCTTTCACAACAAGGTTGTGAAGCTGAGTACAAGTCTATTGGTTAAACCTCACCACATTCTCTTTAACAACAAGGATTTCAGACGCTCAAAAGAAGAAAAAATAATAAAAATAAAATTTAAAAATAAAAAATAGAGGAAGAAGAAGAAGAAAGTAACATCATGACATTAACTCAAAAATACACAGGAAACCTGGACATAAAGACATACATTGTTCAGCATACTAGGGAACATATTTACAACCAAAAGAGGAATGGGCTTCTGCATAGATCCACAGGATAGAGAACAGAACTATTGTGAAAACAGAGAGAGGCTGAGAAGTGGTGAAAGAGGGTAATATTTGTGTAGTTAACATTTGGTGGTGGGTGCACAGGGGATAAGGGCAAGAGGCATACATTGTCTACATGTGCAGGGGAACGAACACAAAATCAGGTTTTGTAGGTTGGTGTATTATGGAATGTGACAGACCATACCCTACGACTGCTACAGACCATTGTTGAGGATCTAGACTGAATCTATAGGATCCCTATGCAATTTCATCTCTGTATAATGACATAAAAAACTTCCATAACACAAGAAATAAACTGCTCACAGCAGAGCGACTGTTGAGTGCATGCCTGCATTACCAACACAAAAATCAAATTAGAGATATATTTCACTCAAATCTTACTGTATTATTGATCAGAAAAAATCTTGCACACATATGTCCATACTCGGTGCAGTAACATCTGGAGGGATATGAAGGACGACACATATGCACAGCATTCGCACCCATGCGACTGATGCTCAGTGAGGATGCATTACTGCATGAGGAGCAGACATGCGTTATGCATGACTTGGGAATGCAGGGTCATTGATAGAAGTTATGTCCAGCGGTCAACCTGTGATGGTTGTTACATCAGAGCATGGCCACTGACATGACACGAACGGAGAATGAAGTTACATGTATGTCTCCAAGAGATCCTCTACATGTGCTTTTGGTGAGGGGTTACACGACGCCTGTGAAGTGCGTTTCATATTTCGTTAACATGGCACATTTCTACAACAATGGTAGACCCTGTTATTCTTCTGTCACCCATTATGTTGGACTATGAAAAGCACTTTGTAACCATATTTAGTCTGGGTTATTTGACTCAGTAGAAGATATGCTTTGGCACCACTTTTAGGTAATTTTCCCACCTCTTCCACGTCTTGGCCTATTCTACTCCATTTGAGACAGAAGGAAATATGCAATAAAAACATAAATCTACCCTTCTCTGTTTTGGTCTTGTGGCACTGAAATCACACATTGTATGATACAATGCGTAACACTACAGTCCATGCAGCTTTAGGGCTGAAAGGAGTAAAAGGGCAACTAATGTTGTAGGTCCCTGTGGGTCTAAAAACAAAGAAGGCTTGTCACACCTGTCCTTCAGGCCCCACAGTCACTAACAAGCTCTCCAGAGAAAACAAAGCAATTAGCAACAGATACAAATTTATGCATACATACACACAAAAGAGCACGCTTTCACCCACAGGCCCATCACTGTGTCTTCTGGAGCTCAGCCTTTCTGCTTTGAGTGTTACTTGTGACAGTCCTTGTGCAGCAGGTCTTCAGCAGCAGTAGGAATACAAAAAAATAAAAAATATCTCCATCTACTGGTTGCCAATAATATAGCAGCATTTTTCTATCACTAAATGCGGTCATCCAAGATGGGCATGGGTGTGCTGTGCCAAATGACAATGAGCTGTTTCATGCAAGCAGGGATGATTATGTCTAGAGTTGGGGCAGGGTTTCAACAGCACTAAGTTTTAAAATAAGCAGATATATTTGTTATATAGATGTGGCATGGATAACAATGGTTTTTAAATCCTCATATTAGCTGTAATAAAATTGTTGACATCAGGTATTGGATTGGACATCTCATTTAAGTCATCAACATACTTGAGAATGGAAAAGAAATTCATTCAGCAATTTTATTTATCGTGTAACTACCTGATCTTCCAGCCTTGTTCAGTGAAGAAGAAGAAGAAGAAGAAGGAGAAGAAGAAGAAGAAGGAGAGAAAAAAAGAAACTACGAAAAAGTCAGCCCTTAAGGTCAAACCATTCCTTTCTGCTCACAAGCTGGTCAACATTTATAAAATATATGTAAGTTTCAGCTGACTTAGACGATTATCAGGTTATGCCATTAGTACACATATACAATGACATGCTCCTCTCTGTGTTTGTTTCTGTTCTTGCTCTCCAGTAACAGCCATTGAAATGCCTCTGTACTGCAGGTATATGAGTGAAAACAGGAGATGTGTTTTTGTCTAACAATTTGGATGTCTGTGTGTTTTGGTGTGTCTGACACTGATGATGGTAATGTTTGTGTACTGTGTATCTTAATAAGCCCTTTACTTAATGAGACATTAGTTTGATGTTTTGAGGAAAGAAGTACAGGACAGTGGGCATGCTACAGGAGCTGATTTAGGGGGAAATGTGGCGCTTACAGGTCAAGAACGTAACGAAAGAGGCTGTCATTAGCTGGCAGACAGCCTCCACATGCAGTTAATGAAAATAGATTACACATTTTGGTTCAACAAAAACAAAGTGGCTGTTTCAAACAAATATTTCATGTTGCCGAGACATAAAATGCCAATTTAAATGCATTGTACAGCCAGGGTGTCGGGACATTAATGTAATGTACGTATTTGTGGGTCGGGGGTTTTCCTTCACACTACCGCAGATGTGTTATGATCCTAGTTTTCATCATAGCCGCATACAGTTTTCCAATAATGAGAAGCGTCTAAAGGTACAATCCACTCATGTTCATGTTTCCTGTCAATAAAGAGGCCTGAGGTTAAAATCACACCACTGATACAGTCATCAGTTTTGCTTTTGGATGAACAAACAAAACTATTCATAATAAACTACAGAAAACAGGGAATTTTTTTCCCCCCTAACATTATTGTTGACTGGACTGTACCTTTAATTTCTTAAAATATTAATCATAATAACTTAAAAAAAAAAAAAAAAAGGTTTTGTGGAACAACAGTACTAAATATCAATCCACTGGTAAACTCCTGATGTCAATTAGCTTTGCCAAGGAAAATGAATGGAAATTACCAGATTCTGATAAGGGATTAAAATGCCTGAAATAATATTTCTGATTAAGACAAGCTGTAAAAATGATCTCATTTTGTTCTGTATGATAAAATTATCTAAAGTGGTAAACAGCTTAAAAACCTTACTCATTGTGTTACTACCCTGCTTTTAATATGTGATACTTCCATTTTTTTTTTTTTTTTTTTTTTTTTAAATTGTGTTAACTGGGGTTATGGCAAAATGTGCAGAACAAGAAAATTGTCAATTAAAAGCTAAAACAAAACTTTCTACAAGTTTTTGGCACCTAACAGAGTGCACTTTCTTTACCTTTTGATCAATATAATAATCAAAAAACAGGATGTCAGAGAAGTACCTTAAAATAATGTTGTTTACCTGTTTGTAAATTATCAATATGTGATTATCGAGGTAGATATGTCAGACAACGTGATGTCCCAAACTTTTATCCATTTAAAGGATTACTTTTAATTAGAATTTTACTGTGTTGTTGTTTTTTTTCAAATTCCTAGAAATGTGCTAAGTGCATGTGAATATGAGTCACGTGACATACAGTATATTGTTAGTACTTGTATCCTTTACCCTCAGTCTTATTACAGGCATCAATCCCCGACCACATCAAGAGCCCATTAACATTTTAAGGGGCTGTAGCCAAAAAAACCAAAACAAAACAGCATGGCAGAGCTTAGTGACATCTTGGCAGGCCTCTGTAAAAGTATCAGCGCTACAACCTGTTAGGTAGACTTTGAGAGTACAAGTCTGCAATACACACTCACACTCTCATCCACACAGGCTTCAAGACATGCATACGACCACGCACTCGCCCACACACGCTCAAATTAAATGTAAAATCACCTCACACACGCACACACAAACTTGCAGCTAATAATTTCTACACATTATCTGTCTTATTTAGAGAACAAATTATCTTCCTGTAAGAGAGACCCAGAAACAAACACAAAGGATGAACATTAAAAAGAGAATATGATTGTGTTATTCCATAGTCAGCCAGTGCAACAGAAACCAATAATTGGAACACAGTGTAAAAAAGCGTAGTGAGAGAAATTCAGCCATGAGGAAGCCGACCTTTCCACTCAACAAAGGCTGTGGCATTGTCCCCTTGTCTACCTAAGGGATGGGTTGAATCCCTTAGCATGTCTGTTTGTTTACTTATTTATTTGTTTTGATTGATTTGTGTGTCTTTCGTCTCAAAGCTTCCCACATTTTCCATTTGCCAGAAAGTGTTGAAGAATGTCCACAGGCACACAGCTCTAGCCGTTCGCACAACTGTGGCTGTATTTTTCCACATCCGTTGCCATGGTGAGGGAATCCCCCACCCCAACAACCTCACCTCCTCCTGGCAGCTCTATCACTCCTCGTTGGCAGGGCTCTCCTCCAGAGGCGTGATGGTGGGGAGGCCCAGTCCTGTTGTATTGTGGGATGCAGTGAGGCTGGCAACAGTGTGTAGGAGGACGAGGACCAGCAGGCAGAGTTTGAGCCGGCTGTTACACAGTCTGCAGGCTGCCGAGGAGCTGAGGGAGGTACGGTGCTGGCATGGCGGGTGAGTTCTTTTTAGGGTCCCCCAGGAACGGTTGTCCACTTTCAAGTCCCACCGCACGTCACAGCACTCTGCATGTGGGTCCACACCTGATGGATAGTCCTCCAGCAGCCCTGTTGGTTGTACAGAACAGTTTGAGGTGCATGCTCATTTTAAGCTCATTTCATTTTTCAATGCTGCTTGTAGAATTTTGTGTAAAACACTGCTTTTTGGAAACAAAAAGAGTGTTGTTTCATATCAAACTAGCCCAGCTTTAAGAATCAATAGACACACAACAGCATAACAAAAATGCTTTCAGACAGAAAATTAATTCATCAAAGCGAATTTCTGGTCATTCTGTAGTGTAGCAACTGCAACACAGGAAAAGACGAAAAGAAGAAATTAAAGAAATCACATCACATCATACTGTGAGCAAGTCATACCAAAATAAAAAAATGTGCTATCTTTTGTATTGTTCTTTCATTTCATTCATTCATAGCATTTTACAGACTGAGGGTTAGCTTATTAATCAGTAATGAAAAGCACTGCACATCAGTCGGTAAGTCTTGCCTTTGAATATTTTATGTGCTTTTTTTTTTTTAAATTGAGTTGACCTCTCTTTATTTAACCCATAAAAACCCAAACATCCACCGAAAACCAAAGCCATCTACTGATGTAAACTGTTTAATGCCTGTTGATCCATCAATCCTATCAATTCGTGTAAATAACTGATGTAAAATACAGTTTTCATGTTCATCTTTTCATGTTCATCAGATATGACCCATTTGGACGTTCAGAGGCTCCGTAGTGAACGTGGAAACACCGTCATCTTCTACAACATTGATTCACCAGTAAAACCCATGGAGTTGGATCAATGACAGTGGATGGAGACACTTTGATTATGTTCAGTTTATGATATATTTTTCACTTTTTCTTCAGTTTTCTCTGTTTTTGATATAATAACCCTCAACTTTAATCAGAGCTTTAATAAACATATACATGCTCAGTAAATTAAATATAGGAAAATACATGATGTTCACTGAAAAAATGCAAAATACAGAGGAAAATATTATAATAAATGGTGATAAATCACTTAAGAACAGTTAAATATAGAGAAAAAAAAGATTTTGGAACAGCCATAAATGTAGCACCGGGTCTTTATGGGTTAAAGTTATAGCAATGCGGCATCCAAGGAAATGCCAATATTTTTGCAATTTTTCTGCTGTCCAATGTAAACAGCATTATATGTCACAAAAACTGAGATTTTTAAAAATTCTGGTTTATGTGTTTCCATGTGGAGCAAAGACATTAAATAACAATGGCGTCACACCCTACTTCACACATGTCTGTTGTTCCATTGTGTGATGAACCTGCACCTGAAACATCAAATCCGGGTGATTTGATGTGAATGACCTGCAGTAGATCGAGGTCAGCATGGATACCTTTGGGAGATGAACCGGATTGATGTTATGGACAAATACAGAATAGACTTTGACAACTTGAACCACATTTAACGTAACTAAGTTTATTATTTAATTTGTTGCTGCTCACCATCATGGCATCTACAGCCTCTACATCCTGTATTATACACTTTATCCATAGTTTTAAGTTGAACAGAAGCAGTGGTTTGTTAGTATGTTTGTACCAGACACTGGACATTAGAGACATTTTGTAAAACGAAGGTTGTGCGGACAGATTTGTTTTTTTTTTTTTTTTTACAAAATGGAGGAAGAAAATATCTGTTTAGAAAAATATCTGTTAGTGTGGATGTTACAAGCTGTCTGTCAGTCTGTCTTTTTGTAATGCTCACCGTGTGCTAAACAAACCAGTCACAAAAGAGTCATTGTAACACAAAGGACACATAAAGATAATTTTAGAATGAATCAGCATTTCTTCAAGAGACATGGATTTGAAATTAAAAAAAAAAAAAAAAAAATGCACTGAACAGAGAAATAAAATAATTGCCGTGTGAAGTGCATAAACACTGGGCATAACATTTTTCATAAGCAGCAGACTGACACTTCTTCATCATAAGTGAAGGACATTTGTCACAGCTCATGTGAATGCTAATGTGAGGCATGAGCTTTGAGGACGTCTGTGCTCACTCAGCACAGTCTGATTGTTAAAAGTTTAACTGTGACAAGAGCAACCACGGTATGCAACAATACATTTATAGCAACTGAGCATGTGGAGCTATTAACAACACGCTGACAAACAGCTGTTGGTACAGATTCAGTTAGAAGAGCTGCAATAGCCACCGTAATTTCTAATAATTATTCACCCATATATTTATTTATTTATTTATTTATTTTCTTTTCTACTTGACTTGTCCAGGGTCCTAACAGCAGAATGGTAGTATGGCTACCTTTTGGTGCTGAACAAATTTGCTGTACCAAGGGTAACTTCATAAAGTATATGAAGCTCCCCTTGATATTCTACTGTGTTTATTATGAGTTTTGTTGAACCACATTTCGATGCCGGACCTGACATTGGGGGGGGGTGGGGGGGGTGAAGGGGAGAGACCAAGGGAGAAGAAGGTGGCGAGCACCCTCACAAGGAAGTATCAACAATACAAACAGGAACAACCATGGTGATAATTATAATGGTAACAGTAACTACAACCAGAACTGAGTAAACGGGCAGAAGAGAGAGAAAAAACAAAACAAACAAAACAAAACTACAAAAAAATACTATAAAATACATAAGACCTATTAAATGATGAATATAAGAAAAGAAAGCATGAACAAAATGTTGTATACCACATTAGCACAAAAAATACCAGTTACAAATATATTTAATAATTTTTGCTCAGTGTATCATGGGGCAAACTACACTGTTATCCGGTGGTAATGAAGCATTTCTACGGTGTAAAAAGTGTTTAAAAAAACAATCAGATGCTGTTCGTGAATGACAATACCAATTTGGTTCATTATAGTTCAATCCATGAATAGAAAAAGACAACCCAAACACTGCACTTTGAATTTTGTTTGCTTTTGTTCATTACACACAGCATGGTAAAGGCACAACATGACCACTAGATGGCAGTATCTACTTGTGATACAATATAAAGTGTGTTTGAATTAAACACAATCTGAGGCCAGGAATCTGCTCACACATTCACACGGATGAGAACTCATCTCCCATATGAGGGCGGATATCTAGTCTTTATATGGTTAACTGTTCAGTGGAGGCTACTTGTGTGGTTCTTGTCTCACTAATATGAAGTGCAGTCATTGACAAAGACCCATAAGCAGATGATCCATGCTTACTCTGACACATGTTTTCAATGACTGGGAGAAAACTGCTATTATGTTGTGGATGTCCTGGTTCTCAAGTAATTGGACAGAACATCCTGAAACTGTAAAGTCACAAGAGTCCACTGTGTGTTGATCAGTGGCTGTTGGAAACACTGTGGTCCCCTGGCCTGCACAGTCACTGTACAGTAGGTTATGTAGTTGTACAGACTGGTGTACAGTACATGAGGTGGAGGAAGAGTCGGAGGTTAGAAAAACATGTCATTTGTTCCTTTGACTGGGAGATCATGCCTCCTTTATTCTTCAGTCAATCACATGCTTCAACCAGTTGCTCGAGATGCCAGGTCAAGTACAAGGCCGCCAGATCTTCTACTACAGTGAATTCTGGTTGGAGCTAATTATTAGATCTGATATACATTTTTCTGATAAGTAGTGTCATTGTTTTTAATCCATACTGCAATAAAAGGAATATCTGACTTAGAAAAGCTGATTTAAATTTGGAATATTTATCTTGAAAGATTGCTTTTTAGATTTTTTTTTACTTATTGAGACTTACTCTTGTTCTTTCTTCTAGGAATTTTCATCTTGAGCTACCCCACTTAAACAGTACAAGTAATTTTAAAGAATATTTAACAAAACAAGTTACATTGGTGGGGGATGAGTATGGCCGACACAGTAACTGTCAAGAAATGTTTACTTGTTTTATGCAGTTTTGCCAATACATATTGAGTCATTACATCTTCATAAGGCCAGACATACAGTCGTGGAAAAAATTATTAGACCATCAAAAGTCATCAAAAACAATGGTTATGTAATCAAGTACTAACTCCTGTGTGTATCATGTGACTAAAACAGACAGAAAAGAAAACATGGAATGCCTAAAAGCACTGTTTTGGGCAGTACAATGCTATAGCTATTGATGTAAGAACTGAAGTGATTTTGGTTATTATCAAGAAAACCATGAAAAATGTCTAGATATCAGCTCTGAAATTAGACTCTTATGAGCTTTTTTTGTTGTTATCATTATATTTGTCCAAACAAATGTACTTTCAGTTGTACCAGGCATTAAGATGAACAAGAAATTGAAAAAACCTTAAAATAAAGACTTGAAACAAATATTCTGCTTAAAATAAGAATTTCATTCTATAATCCTTAGATAATATTTTCTTTTTTAAGAAAACTTGGTGAGTGCAATTTTTTTTTACTGCACTGGCAGACAATTACCTCCGCCAGGAGGTATTGTGATCACTTTGCTTTACGTGTTTGTGTGTGTGCGTGTTTGTTTGTTAGCAAGATAACTCAAAAAGTTATGGAGGGATTTTCATGAAGTTTTCAGGAAATGTTGATACTGGCACAAGGAAGAAATGATTAAATTTTGGGGGCAGTTGGGGGTGGGGGGGCTTGCCCCCTAGGCCCGATCGCCACCAAAATTTAATCATTTCTTCCTAGTGCCAGTATCAACATTTCCTGAAAATTTCATGAAAATCCCTCCATACCTTTTTGAGTTATCTGCTAACAAACAAACCCGGGAGACAGATCTGTCTTGGCGGAGGTCTGCGTTTTCCGAGTGCTTTTCTTGTTTACTTGAAGTAAGACCCAATAATGACTTTAATTTTCTTATTTTTGAACAATCCATTTTTTCAAAATGTGCTCATGTGTGGCCACCTTTCTTTCATCACTCTGGTACTCTGAGTAACTCTGGTCTCTACACCACTGTCTGGTTCTGTTGAACAGGGAATACTAATGGAATCTTTAACTAGTTTTATTCATTTTAGGATCTTTTTTATGACTGTTCGTTAACATGGTTAGAAATGCTCTTTGGAAGTCTGTGCATTTTTTGTTTAAAGCTTATTTTGGAAAGTTCAAGGTTCACTACCAAATTATTATCACGTGAAAATCACCTCGTACTACACCGACATAGACTCACAATGGACTTCCTCTGTTTTTTGGATGTTTTATGGTGGGTGGCTTCCAATTTTTCGGGTGCATTACTGTCACCCATCATGACTGAGTGTGGACCAGTTGAAAATCTAAAGGCCCAAGATGGACAATACTAACAATACGGGGCTGTTTTCAGTGAGCGGCATCGATAAGGGGTGTTCAGTTGACTACAATCTGCAACTTCATCCATAGCTGTTGCTTAATTTACATGATATATGGGTTATACACTAGGTAGAATTGATATTCCAAAATCTCAACAGCAGGGACAAGTCGTGTACCATAACACACTCACAACTACAAAAACCACCAATGAATCAACACTACAAACTGTATCACACATCTGATAGTTTACATTATAGCTCTGTTAGCTTAGCGCTGTTTTTAAAGAGAAAACCGCCACAGTAAAACTATAAATCACTTTTGCTTTCTGTGTGATTTGTGTTGTCAATAGCTATATATTGTTGATTGTATGCTTATGAACATGTTTTTATTTTATTTTATTTATGCTAGTTTGTACTCTGTGCAGCACTTTGGAGACTTTGTGTTGGTAAAATGTGCTGTACAAATGAAAGCAATATGCTATGGCATGGTCAGTAGCTACATTAAAGATCTGTTCAAAATCATCCAAACAAGGTCAGAACTGTCGTAGTTTAGTTTAGAATGGATCAACAAATGGCAAAATTAGCAAAGATAAAAACATCACATAATAACTTCATACGCTACATCAGGGGTGTCAAACTCATTTTAGTTCGGGGGCCACATTCAGCCTAATATGATCTCAAGTGGGCCGGACCAGTAAAATAATGACAGTGAAAATTAAAATTAAATTATGATAACATTAACATCTACAAAAATGTGAATAACATGAACAGCTGGAAATGTCTTAAGAAAAAAAAGTGCAATTTTAACAATATTATACCTCAGTTTATCAGTTTATCATTTACACATGTGCATTACAATTAATAACCGGCAGAATATTGGTAAAATTGCTTTTATTTATCTTAAGAGATTTCAGGTTTTTCACATATTTTGTAAAATAACAGTTTTTTAATATAAACATTTTCATGTAAATTTACTTTTTTACACTAAAACAAAGATAAAATTTGCTGTTTTTTATTATTTATAGGTTTAATATGATAGTACTTTACTGGTTCTGACTCACTTGATATCTAATTGGTCTCTATGCGGAATCTGAATTAAAATGATTTTGACATCCTTGATTGTTAATATCTTCAGTGTAATTTTTGTATTTCACAAATCCATCCTACGGGCCAGACTGGATCCTTTAGTGGGCCGGATTTGGCCCCCGGGCCGCATGTTTGACACCTGTGCACCACATGATCAAACTCATCCATGGAAAATAAACCATGCAATTTCATCATCAAACTCCATTCTTTTCATTCAGAACTGTGTCCTGAGGTGAAAACAACAACATTGCTTCTGGTTTTTATCACTTTGTCTCTTTCTTTGCCTCTCAAAGTTGTTTCTTAGCTGTTCTCATTCCATCTTGTAACTTTCTGACACTTTGCTCAAGGCCCTGTGGTGTTAGTTTTCAACACTGCAGGAGACCGCTAGAGTGACTCACTACTCCCTCTAGTGGTCACATACATCACCCACCCCATTAGTGTAAATAATATAAATGCACATCTCTACAATCCAACCTCATGACTCTTTATTCTAAACACTGTAATGATAATTTTAGTGAATATTTTTAATATTCAAAAAGAAACGCTACATACAGCCTTTTTAAACTACATTTTGTATTAACGTTTGTGCTATTTTAAAATTTAAAACCAACATTTTCATTTGCACTGTAATTGAATGTGTGTTCATTATCAAACCCTACTTTAGAGTTCATGTTTTAAGAAATTTATAATAAAAAAACACAAAAAAAAACAAAAAACAAGACAATCCAAATGTTGATACCTGTGCATATAAAACTGGGGCTGCCTCCATGAATTAAATCATCATTGTCAGGCAGGATGAAGGGGCACCGCTGCTGCACCTCCAGGCAGTACTGACCACAGGGGATTCGCTTTCCGCAGTGGATCTGGGTGGTGTGGAAGTACTGAGAACACAGCCAGGGCTTATAAACCATCTAGGAAGGAGACAGAGGGGAGGAGGTGGAGGGAGTGCAGAAAGAAGATATTGATGAGTTAGGAAGGGTCACACTGTACAATGCACGCACACACATGTACACAGGTACACACCCACATGCACATGCATCATCCATGACCTCTAAAGCTATTGATTCACTATGTCTGAGCAGATATACCAGCGACCCTGATATACAGTGTTTAATTAATGTGTTGCTGGGCAGTCATCACTGTGTCAATAAATATATTACCAAACCTCCTCTTTAATAATAACTATTATATCTCACTGCGACTGTAAAGAGTAACTCATGTGTGATGTGATCCTCAAAAGGCCACTCACTGTGGAAACACACAATACAGTGTCGGTAAATGTGGCGTGAGAGCACAGAGTATAATGAAAAGCAGACTAAAACGCAAGAGAAGCACCTGATGACTCAAAGTGAATTCATTATATAAGAGCAAATTCATGTAGAAACTAATTTAAGACAATGAACCTAGTATTTTTCATCACTATGCATGGTTTAATTACATCAATCTATGCCTGTAAACTGTAAAAATGGTGACGCAAATGTCACCTTGGGAATTGTGTAAAGTGTATATGGGGTCATTTCATTTATTTATATATTTATTTTTTCTGTCTTTTTAATAAAAATCATTATATAGGCAGTAAACACACGTCAACCTACAGTGTTACAAAGCAATAAGGCCGACAAAATGAGGCATGACACTATCCTGAACTCATGTTTAAACATTGTGTTTGCATTATGCACACACATTCATTTCCTTGTGCCTGGATACATAAACTGAATTACCATAAAGGATATAATATAATATTAGTTTATATTATCTAAACATAACTTTAATCTGCATTATCACTATAAAAATGAAAACAAGGTGTCTAATTTGGATGAAGATTCAGTGTTAATAATGTTGCAAAAAAAAATTATCGTGACTTGACACAATTTATTATACCTATATGACAATATTTTTCTATATTAGGTAAGTGAATTTCAGTGTAGCATCCTCAGCCTGGGTCTATAGTTTATCTATATGCTGATGTTTGTGTTGTAATTTGTTAATTTTGTCTCACCCATTTGCTCATGCACAAATGAGGACATATGACTACTTAGCACCTCTTTTTTTTTTTTTTTTTTTTTTCCCTTTTCTCATTTAATGGGATGGCCGCTACATTGTGTGGTATTATCACCTGCAGCAATTAGCTAGTATTTCCTGTGAATCACTCCAGGGACTGCAAGGCAAGCTAGCACCTGCTGTGAGCTAATCATCACGCCTAAAACAGTGCACCCAAACTGTAGATAATATCACTTCAACGTGGAGATATAATCATTCCGTTTTGCTATTGTGTGTGCCAAAGAGTAGAGGAGGAAACAAGATATTATGTAATGTATTATTACGTACTCATATGTTTAATATTTTCTGTGTATATCAGTTATCTGAACATTTTTTTGAATGACAAACATAATAAAACTGAACATAAGAAGAAAATAACCTGGAAAGGAAGAACAAAATATGTTTATTAACACAGCTAAACACAATGTTGTTTTGGATGTTCATAAAGTCTTGCTTGCATACTGATAAAAGTATAGTCTGATGCACATTATATTCTTAAAATGCAGCTATAATAAAGCACTAGAGAGGGCAAGGATTAGTGATGAGGCAACAAAATAAACAATAGAACCCTGAAAGGCGAAAACACTTCCCAGCCCAACAAACAACAGAGTTAATGATAATTACAGTATATATTTTTTATCTATTGAACATTCTTACTGCTGTTAATGTTTTATAAGTAGCTAAAAATAACTTAATCAGAAACATGACTGAGCATGAGTCAGTTTCAGGAAATCTACTTAAAAAGACCCTTTTTGGTTTTGGAAAAATGTTTTGAATGTGAATACATTGAGGTTTACTTTGTCTAACTCCCAATCCCTCACGATTAATAAAATATCTATCTATCTATCTATCTATCTATCTATCTATCTATCTATCTATCTATCTATCTATCTATCTATCTATCTATCTATCTATCTATCTATCTATCTATCTATCTATCTAACATGGTCATGGTGGAATCTGTCATCAGTACTGTAGCCATCCACTAGGGGGAGGTTGAAATATTTTTAGCTTCACTTTTTGGCATCAATCACTGTGTCCAACTTTATTTAATCTGTTGTTCATAATAGATTGCTGTTAGTATGCCCCCAATATGAAGATGTAGACAAGAAAACTGGAAAAGATACTCAGTAATATACTGCTGTGGACAGGGGTGACAACAAAAATTATTTAGCCACCTGGGAAAAAGCCTGTCTAAAAAATGCTGCTTTCAGACAGTTTCCAGATGGGTAACTGAAGCCATTATATCCATCTGTGTTCACTTCAGTGCGCCTCAGTGGTATTAAAATACAAAAAACACACAAAAACACAAACATAAACCAGCAACCCCTGTGTCCTGCAAGGAAAAGTTACCATTTTAAAAGTAACTTGAATGTTCAGTTGAAAATGACTACAAAGTGGTGAAAGTATTCAGTTACACATACAGCATACACTTAAGTGGTTAAAATGTGCTGGTGCTTTGGTCTGCCTCTCCAAACTGGAGAGCGTCCGCCGGTACTACGAGGGCCGTTCAATAAGTTCATGGCCTCACCCAGAAATACTGGTTGTTATAATACAGGATGTTACATTCTTTCGTG
Source organism: Sphaeramia orbicularis (assembly GCF_902148855.1). NCBI lineage: Eukaryota > Metazoa > Chordata > Actinopteri > Kurtiformes > Apogonidae > Sphaeramia > Sphaeramia orbicularis. The sequence goes on along the minus strand of NC_043977.1, from coordinate 34,151,325 downwards.
ATGGGATAGTGATGCTTGAACATCGATGGACCAAGTGCATTGCTGTAAATGGAGATTATGTTGAAAAATAAAATATAAATTATCAGTCTGTGCTGTTCTGTTCTGGGTGAGGCCATGAACTTATTGAACGGCCCTCGTATATGCACTACCGTGACTTTGTACAAATACCACATAAAATGCATCTGATGGCCTCTAATGCCAATGATAACTAAAATCAACAAGAATGGAATTGCTTAGATCAGTGGTTCCCAACCTTTTTTGGCTTGTGGCCCCATTTTAACAGCACAAATTTCTGGCGACCCCAGACATTCAAAATGGACACTTTATTCTCTACTAAAATTAACTGGTTTTTGATCATGTATTAGTTTGCTGTACTATGTTGCAAAAAAACTTTAATTTTAGACAACATTTTGTCTATATAATGTATATTATTATGGACGGAAGCAGAAAAGCCAGGTGTAGATTACTGCACAAAGTGAGAATTTTATTTCCTTGGTCAGGATATGTACAGTCAGTCCAGCTTGGATTTACAAGGCTGACAATTAATACTGAACAAACAAGAACTCAAACTATGAATTATGAAAGAGCTGCAGCATCTGAAACTGACCACAATGAACATTTGAAAGATAAACAGTACCACAGTGCTTCAGTTTCAGCTTCAGAGTTTGTCATGTCTTTTATGTATTGGGATTGTCTCTCTCAACTCACCATATATTTTTTTATTTGTAAGTTGTTTTTTGTTTTTTAAATCAATTACTAGAAATTTCAGAAGACCCCATTTGAATTCCAGGCGACCTCATGTAGGGTCCTGACTCCAAGGTTGAAAAACACTGGCTTAGATTATCTGTTTCAAGTCTCAATATACAATCTCTCACCTTGTGTTTTTTTACCCCACAAAACTGTCATTAGTGGCTTTTCCATTGGACATATGAGCAAAACTTTACCGATATTTACCATATGTCGAAAGAACAGAAGTGCGTAATGTTGGTTTTTCCATTAAATCACAAATGCGATGGTTTGTTTATTTATTATTGCGAGATGACATGAGAAGTCATTCCATAAACATGGACATAAAAAAACATAAATATCAAGTTGATTTACAGATATATTATTTATTATTATATATTACCCTTCTATCCCATACTAAATTAAAAAAATGATTCAGTTTCCTGGCGTGTCTACACCTACCGCGCTATGTTTCTTTTAAAGCTCTTCTTCTTCGCTAGTTGTACCGTCCATCAACAGCCATTTTCTTTTTTATTCACGTGACTCAAGTTGTGGAAAAAGGTCTTTCCATTGCAGTTTTGCATGATATACCAATTGCACATATGCCTGAAAAACCACCTCTTGCGAGAGTTTTGGTGAAATTGTCGTTTTTCCATTAGGTAAATTTTTATGCGCAAGTTATATTCGTGCAATTTGAGAGTCAATGGAAAAGTGACTACTGTTTTTCCTTATACCTGCACAGCATTTAATATAAGTCTGTTTGCAAAAAATAATGTCATATAAAGGCTATGATTGACAAGATTAAAAAACTATTAGCAATACAACTGATTTAGAAACCATTTTATTAAAAAAATCATTTGAAAATATATTTCTTATAATCTAAGTTGTACACAAAGATATTTGAAATTGTGATAATTCAGCTGACATTTGCTGGATTGAAGCATCTGAATTTCACTACGTAATTCTATAAATATTTCTGTACATTTAATTTAACCACCAGTATCAACTGGCAGTCCTCAGAGATACCTTCATGTGCATGACTGAACAGATGCACATACACGGAACCCATATTAAAAGGTACTGTAAATTACCATGTGCTAATAATTTGATTTGAAATAGAAGATAAGGTTTCTCCTGAGGACAACACGTACGCACTCACACAAATATACACACATACTGACCTTCTCTCTAATCTGCCATCACAGTGTGAATGTCACAGTGGCAAAATCTGGTCACGTGATCTTAGTATGTCACATCTTCTACACATGCAGCCAACATTCTTTGACTATTAAAACACCATACACTGTGCACTAGGGCGTATTTGTGCCTGTCTATGTTTGTTAAGGTTAAAGAGTACACATTGTCTTTTGCATTTTGCTTGCTCAACATATTTTTTCATTTCACGTGCTGCTGTTTGGGATGTTCGGACAACATGTGCATCTTGTAGCTGTCAGCACGGGGAAACAAAGACAAACTGGGAGCAACAATGAGGTTTCTCTTGTTCAGCAATGTATCACATTCACATTTCTTGAACAATGTTGTTAGCAAAGAGTGTAAAATGAGACACGTTTGGGTATTTATTAGACATTATCCTCCAGCTCAGCAGAATTTCAGGAAACAATGCAAAAGACAAGGTCTGTTCAACCATTTGCTAAATTGAAAAATCCAAAACTGAATGATGAGTGGCATCATTTATAATAGAACATTGCTTTGGTTTGAGTATTGTAAAGAAGACAAAGCAATGGTTCGTTACTTCAGAAACTAACAAAAGACAGATGTGCATTATTTTAGCACACCTTTACACTGAAACTAAAGGAACAAGCTGAGCTGGTCCACTGAACATCTGACAGAAGTGCTACACATTTTGTAGACCCTTTTGGAACTTTGTCATAAAATCATGTCTCTTGCTCTAGGACCCTGTTAGTAAAGTCCACTGCTGCCACTGCATGAGAGATCTCCACTCCTTCAACAGGCTGCTGTAGCCCCATGACTAGTAATTCATCACCTCACTGTCAGAACCTCAGAGATGGAGAAAAGGACAGAGGGAGAAAAATGAGCATCATCATAGAGATAACTCTCTCTCTCCAGTAACTTTTTTGTATTTGTAGCGTACTCCTCTTGGTAGTAGAGTGAAGTACGACCTTTTCTTCAATCACAAACTCAGTGCAGTAGCGGTCACCCAGCTGGCTTGCATATTTATTCAGCCAAATTACACTTTATCTCTCATACACTTGTCTTGAGCTCCACTAGGCAGAGGAAAAAACAGAGGCACATATGAAAGATGAATACAATGCATGTCATTATAAACATGTCTTAACCCAAAAAAAATCATTTACTGATATAAAAAGTGAAATAACTGTTGATCCACTAATCCTATCGATACCTGTAAATAATTGGTGTAAAATGCAGTTAATCATCTTTTCATGGTCATCAGATATGACCCATTTGAGGCTCCACAGTGAACGTAGAAACACCGCCATCTTCTGTAACATTAATTCACCAGTAAAACCCATGGAGTTTGACAAATGACAATGGATGGAGATGCTTCTTTTATGTTCAATTAATGATAGATTTTACCGTAAAAGTCCAGTTTTCCTCCATTTTCTCCATTTTTGATATAATAACCCTCAACTTCAATTGGAGTTTTTATGGACATTAGTCAAAATCAGTAAATTAAATGTAGGAAAATACCTGCTTTTCACTTAAGAATACAAAATACTGAACATTTTATTAGAATAAAAGGTGATAAATCACTTAAGAAAAGTACAAATTAATAGAAAAAAAATCATGTGGCAACTGTCACAAAAGTAGCACTGGGTCTTTATGGGTTAATACAGTGGTTGCCAACCTGTTTTGCTTGTGACCCCATTTTAACATTACAAATTTCTGGTGACCCCAGACATTCAAAACAGAGACTTTTTTTTTTGCTAAAATTAATTTGTTTGTGATCATGATACTATGTTGCAAATAAATGTTAATTTTAGACAACATTTCAGCTATATAATGTATATTATTATGGACGGAGGCAGAAAAGCCAGGTGTAGATTAGTGCACAAAGTGAGAATTTTATTTTCCTTGGTCAGGATATGTACAGTCAGTCCAGCTTGTAGTTACAAGGCTGAATATTAATACTGAACAAACAATAACTCAAACTGTGCCATGTCTTCTATGTATTGTGATTGTCTCTCTCAACTCACCATATATTTTTTTATTAGTAAGTTTTTTTGTGTTTTTTTTATCAATTACTAGAAATTTCAGGCGACCCATTTGAATTCCAGGCGACCCCACGTGGGATCTCGACCCCCAAGGTTGAAAAACACTGGGTTAAGACATGAACCTGACTGTGAACATGACTGAGGACAGGGCCTGCAGATGTTAAACTGAATTCAGTATTTTACAAACTACAACCTGACATCTTGCAGGTAAATGCTATCAGCTCACTGCCATAAGGTTCACAGCTCTCCTTTACCAATATTAAACAGGATGCTATGGTATCACAACTTGGGACAAGCTGGCAGAAAGATAAACACATCACCTACTAACTTTAGCTAGTTCTAGCCAACTATACTGCAAAGCAAATTATGCCTACTTCTCTGAAATGTGCGTATAACACATAATTACATTTCATTTCCAAATATGTGAGAAAGGGGTTGATGCTCTATAAACCACTTCAGCAGATGCGTTCAATTGTAGTGCAGGTGCAGAGTGAAATGCATGACTGTACTGGGTGTAGCTCCACTTCTATGAGGAGGGGACGGGCATGAAGCATTGGAATAAACCAACAGCACAGAAAAGGGCTTTGAGAATTTTGAAGGTATGATTTATGACAGTGGTTCTCAACAGGGGGGGCCACAGCCCAGCAGGGGGCTTCAGAGAGCTGCCAGGGGACCCTTGAGGTGGCTGCAAATGTTTCCAAGAAAAATACAGGAAAATGCTCTAATGACAAAATAACAAGAGAAACAACAAACTGAAATAATTAATCTATAGGACTTCATTTGTATAAAATAAATGGCACACCCTAAAATAACAAATAAAAATCCAATCTTGTAGCATGGCTGTACACATCACTGAAGTCCCTGTCGTCTTTCCCTGATTTATGTATAAATAAAAGTAGAACGACTTAACTCTGGTGCAACAAAGAAAGCACTTTTGTCATTATTGAAGCAAAACAAGAGTCTTTGTCATACATGTTGACAGCAGAAATGTTGAGAACTACTGATGTACACTGTAAAAAAAATTCTGTAATTTAACAGAATTTTCACTGTTTATTTTACAGATTTGTCCTGTATTTTTAAGATACAGGAAAATATCAATGAAATTACAAAAATAGACTGTGATTTTACATGTCAAAAGTAAAATAACATGGAAAAAGCTGTACCTGAATAACCAAAAAAAAATTCAATTTTTTAAAAGATTTTTTTTTTTTCACAGAAAAATATGGTTAAAATATATTTGCAAATGTATCGTAATTTCACAAGTATTTATTTTTTATTCATGAGATTAAACTGTTAATTTAAAGTTTAATACTGTAAAAAAAAATAATAATAAAATGAGATAAAATTACTGACAATTAACCCTAAAAGAAGTATTTGTTCTGTAAGTTTAATAAGACTTGTTTGTTAATTGACACATATCTTGTGTAATTACAGGAGGTTTCACAACAAAAATGTTGAATACATGTATTTTTGTGAATGTATAACATGTATATGCACTGATAAACTGTCAAAATACAGTTTTTATCAGTGGATTGTATAACTTAGTCTCACTGATAGTTATTTATATATATATATATATATATATATATATATATATATATATATATATATATATATATATATATATATATATATATATATTATAGGTAATTTGATTGTTTTAATACATGTAAATATTCTTTATTAAACATTAAAAAGTAAAAAAAAAATGCAAAATCTCATGTAAAGTTACGGCAAAAAAACATATTTTAATTATGGAAAATTACCATATTTTTATGAGATGGTTATTTTCCGTTATTTAATAGTATTTTTTTGGCACCCCAGCTGCCGGAATATTACCATTTTTTTGCAAGTTTTTTTTTTTTTCTTTTTTTTTTTACAGTGTATGGTATAATCGCAAGAATTAATCTGACACATGATATAAAATTGTTACAAAAACATTTGATTAAAAAAAAAAAAGAAAGAAATACAAATGTATAAAGTTCAGTTATTAAAAATCTGGGTGTGAGGGGGCTTTTACATGCATAATGCAGGTATGTGTAAGTGCACAAAGCCACTAGTGCCTATTTTGCATGATCTGAAATCTAAATAATTAGTCATTATGTTTATGATGGTAATCATTAGTCTGTTTTGGTGACCCCTCTGGCTACACACAGTGCATGATGTGAGTAATGGGAGCAACACTTTTACAATGCAAATTATTTTTATATTGAATAACACACATCATACCACTTCAATACCCGATACTCCTATTCATGCTCTCCCCTAGTTTGTTTCCTGTTGGTCATCTTCAGAGTTGAGGTGCAGCTGTCTCCTGAATTGGATTATTTCATTACGATTAGGCTAATAAGGTTTTAATTGATGGAGGGCCGAACGCTGCCCTGTGGTATTGGTTTTAAGTGGCCCCAGATGGCCCTGTATTGTCAGTGCCTCGTCTTTAATGTTTTATCTGGACTTGTGGTTGTGGCAAAAAACTGCTGACAGAGACTGAGTGAGCTTGTAGCACAACATTACAGCCGGCGACTCATTCGTTTTCAACACGCACTACAGTAACAGTAGCACTACAGACAGACACATGAGTGCACTGAGTCTCATGAACTGCCTTTTCAATAAATAGACACCCATTCACTACTCCGCTGCATTTAGGCCATCCTGTTTTCTTTTATCCTCATTTCTGCTTTGTTTATTTAAATGATCCAGCTTAAATGATGGAAGTGTAAAGCACAATAGGCCGGTATTACTTTCAGCTTGCATCTAACACTAGAACAACAGAGGACAATGGAAAAATTCTACTAATAAGCAATGGTGCATTGCTGAGGATTTTCACACAACACGTACTGTGTAATACAGCTGGTTTTCTGATTTAACAATAAACAAAATATGATCCATACTTTTGTCTCCTTGGGCTGAAAAAGGCTTGTGTTTCCTGCTGCAACAGAATCCTAATCATTGTGTTTTATAGTACACAGGCTCAGAAAATCTATAGAAACACCAAAAAAAAAAAAAAAAAAAACCCTATTAGAAACTTGAGACTCCCTCTGTTAGCAAATTTCTTCTAAATAAAAACTAGAGTGGAACACTGTATACCACAGAAGTCAAACATGTGGCCCGGGGGCCGAATCTGGTCCGCTAAAGGGTCCAATCTGGCCCGCGGGATGAAATTTGTGAAATGCCTAAATACACTGAAGATATTAACAATCAGTGGTGTCAAAATCATTTTAATTCAGGTTCCACATACAGACACATACAGTCCAATTAGATTTCAAGTGGGTCAGACCAGTGAAATATTATCATAGCAACCTATAATGACAACTCCAAATTCTCTCTGTTTTCTTAGTGTAAAAAAGTAAAATTACATGAAAATGTTTACATTACCAAACTACACTTTTACAAAAAACGTGAATAATCTGAACAAACATGAACAAACGGAAATGTCTTGAGAAAAGTAAATGCAATTTTACTAATAATCTGCCTGTTACTAAAAGTTTTGTGCAATTATAATGCAAATGTGTACATGATAAACTGACAAACCAAGGCATAATATTGTTAAAATTGCGCTTGTTTTTCTTAAGACAATTCAAGTTGTTCATGTTATTCAGATTTTTAAGGAAACTTTGTAGATGTAAACCTGATCATAATAGAATTTTACTTTTTTCACTGTTAATATTTTACTGGTCCGGCCCATTTGAGATCAAATTGGGCTGAATGTGACCCCTGAACTAAAATGAGTTTGACACCCCTGCTGTACACTGTACTTTTTCATTTTTGTCCACAAAACCACAGTATCATCCTTCCTTCCTGTGTTGGATTAAATGAGCAGTCAAGTGAAGCTGTTTATGTAAAGGGTCAAATAGAGGATGTTCTTCAGAAGGAGCCAGAATGTAAACTATCACCTTAAGACTAGCAGCAGCAGCAGAAGCAAAGCCCCATGGGAGTTCTTCTACAAGATTTGGCGGAAGGGTCAAATAACAGAGGTTACACTGAATATAATCTCTAAAATAACATCCACATTCACAAACGCGAACAAACAAGCATGCATGACTAAACACATCGGTAAGTCAATGAACGTAATCAACCGTGAAGTCAAACAAACAGGAAATAAAAAACAAACCACTGGTCTCTGCAAGGAAAGTGCATGTATAATCATTTTCCTGACAGAAGTTAACCACATAATATACGCATTTGACTGTGCTCGGTGTATATGCATGTCCTTGTGTATATGTTAAATGAATGTACTGAGTAGCCTGCAGTGCCAACACCTGGCAAGCATACAGACTGTGTCAAGAGCAGTTATACAGAGAAAATGTAACGTAACTAATGATCTTAACAACAAGGCAGACGGGAAATAAACAGACACAGTGGGCCAAGATGATTACATATAATTGTAGACCCAGAGACAGTTCAGAGGAGATGGTGCACTCAGGAGTTATTTGTCATATCTGATCTCTGGGGTTCTGCCTTTGTCCTTTGCTTCTTTAAAGGAGTGATATTTTGCTTTTTTTTAAATGGAATTATGCATTTTAAAACATTTCCCTGTGGTCTACATGAACTGTAAATGCGATGCGTGGGTCTGAATTCTTCATTAATTCAACTCCACAGGTCCATCTTCAACACTATTTCTGAGTAATGACACCAGAAAGGTCGTTTTGAGCGCTGGCCCTTTAAATGCACATAACCCCACTCCCCCCAAGTTGCTGACTGCTTTCTGTCCCATTCAGCCACTTGTGTTTGTAAGTACAACCAACAACTGAACATTTTAGGTCAGGGGTGTCAAACTCATTTTAGTTCAGGGGCCACATTCAGTTAAATTTAATCTGAAGAGGGCCGGACCACACAACACACAAAACATTTAGTAACAGGTGGAATATTGTTAAAATTGCATGTACTTCTATCAAGGCATTTCAGGTTGTTCATATTTATTCAGGTTATTCAGATATTTTTGCAAAATTATACTTGGTATTAGTGTAAATACATGAAAAAAGAGAAAAAATTTGGAGTTGTAAGTATTTATAGGTTACTATGACCCACTTGAGATTGAATTGGTCTGAATGTGGAACCTGAACTAAAAGGATTGTTCATATCTTAGTGTAATTTTTGCATTTCATAAATTCATCCCAAGGGCCGGACTGGAGCCTTTGGTGGGCCAGATTTGGCCCCCGGGCCGCGTGTTTGACACCTGTGTTTTAGGTAATCAGCTCAAAGTTTGGACATATTTTTAGTATGGACTACAACTGCTGCGGCTGACAAACAATTACAGCATACTCGGAGAAATGTTTGTTGGAAGTCTTGACCTTATATGTGTAAATGTTGCGACGTAAGTAGTTATAAAATGTAACAAATTAAGAAGGAATTGAAACAGGTTGTAGAAATCCACTCGATTTTTCAATTATTCGATGAATATAAAGATATCTTTGCAGCACCTGGAGGGTTCAAATTCAAGTTTTATGAACTATTAGGGTCCAAATACACAAATAAATGTATCAAAGACTAATAAAAGTGGGTTTAGCAAAATATGACCCCTTTAAGAGACTAGAGGAAAACATACAGTTAATGCCCGAAGTCACTGCAGTAAGACATTTTTGCAGCTTTCCTTTTCCTAAGCTATAGCTTTTTATTATCACATTTATTGTTAAATGTGTCTGTTCTTTGTGTTTTAACTTTGCAATCTTGTAACTGTATGTTGGATTTGCTGCTGCCTATCTTGGACAGGACTCCCATGCAAAACAGGTACTAAATTTCAATGGGATTTTTTTGTAAAAGGTGTAAAAAAAATAAAAAATAAACCCATGAAAATCAGATATTGTTCACCCTGCCTTTCAATGAACTGAAACCTGTCCAGGGTTAACCCAGCTTCAACACAAACACACACAACCTTGCAAAGGATTAAGCAGTTCTAGAAAATGAATGAATGAATGTTGCCCAGCCATAGACCGGAGTAAATATTGGACCCATTTTTCACAAGCCACATAACTTCTGAATTTTATTGAGTTTTGCAGTAGTTCAGGCAGGCACAGTAGTCAGAGCTTCAGTCTGTCCCACCCCAATTACCACGCTTTATAACCAAGGCTGCATTCATTCATCCAGCGTACACTGCTCTGCACACATACACATACAAAAAAAAAAAAAAAAATTAACACCCTACTCATCACTCTTCACATCCATGAATAAAAATGTTTTTCTCCACCTCTCCAATATCCTCCTGGATGTATTTCCTGGAATATTGTATATGTAAGTGTACTGCTCATATTCACTTAAGTTGTGATCTCAGTGACTGTGTGCACCATGCTACAGATGTTCCAAAGCAAAGTCACAAACAAATACAAATCTGTGTTATTCTGCCTGACTGACACTAAAATGTCATGTTTTTTTAGTCATATCCAAAAGAAGTTTGTTTGAGAACCTGCTTCTGTCTCAGCGACACATTCATGCAGTATCTGGTTACACAACATTCCTCAGAAGACTACAGAAACAAGTGGTTTTCAGTTTGTAATGTCCTTCAAGTTAATGCTCACAGGAAAGCACATGATATTATTACCCTGCCCCCAGAAGGGAGGCAAGGGGTATTGTTTTTGGTTTGGTTTGTTTGTTTGTTAACACTCTAACAGCAAAACCATTGTTTGAATTCATACCAAATTTGGTTTACAGATTACCAGTGACCCAGAATAGATATGGTTACATTTTGGGAAAAGTAGGTCAAAGTTAAACTTTTTTATGAATTTTTAAAATCTTTTTTTTCCTCCATTTATTTATAATGGGCAACATTTCAAATGTCTATAAAAAAAATCAGTTTTGTTTCAGTTTACTTCAAACTTGGCACATATTTAGAAGGGTGGGGTTTGTTATGCCTGGCACCACTTGTTGTATTATTGTTTCATTTAGCCTTTCTCAATCTACTTTCATCTATCCTCAGGAAGTCAGGAGACAGAACATGGATCCCACTTCATATCACTGGGACATCCTGCAGTGCACCTGCTTTGTTATGGAGGATGTTGGGTAAAACAGCAGGACAGGTAAGGCTACCTGCAGAGGTAATCCACAACAAACGGAAACTGATACAAAAAATAAAACTCCAGGGGAATGGCTTGAGTGGCATTAATTCATGTTGCATCTGAACGACTGTGTGGGCCTGATTTCTCCATAATGACCCAACAGCTACTTACAGCGGATGTGCAATAGGACATTTATAGTTGAATTAAACATAAAAAAATTGATCAGTCATAGTGAAACACTACCTCATATCCTTTAATATGAGCTTCTAATCTTGAAAAACATACCTAAAAAACAAGTCATATTCTAACTAAGGTCATTTGAAGGAATATACACACACCCAATCGTCCTGACCTCACACCACAGACAGCACAAAGTTCACCAGAGAGTTTGACAGGCTATGTTTCAATGTAGTGTGATTCTCAGCTCAAAGGATAAAAAATACCAGAAGTATTATGAGCACTGAATCACAAAATAGCAGCTGTACAGAATTACATGAAAAATGAATGAATGAAAGATACGGTCATGGCAGCGTCTACATTATTAATAAAAGAATACGTTTCCTTCATGCAGGAGGCGTTCACTGCCTCTCAGAGTGTGTAAGGTGGTGATTTGCCTGCTTTCTGAGCCTTTCTGAGCGATGGCGTTTCTGTAAGGATGTCATTCATTCTGCAAGGACGACTTGATCAACTTTTCACCACACTTCCATCACACATAAACATGAAATACGGAGAAACTGTATCGTTTCTTTGTGACACCCTCTTCAACTCAGCTCCCGAATCAACATCAGCAGACGAATCAACATCAATATTGAACATGATATTTTAACCACTTCTGGCTTCTGTTTAACCCATAAAGACCCAAACAGCCACTGGCAAACAAATCCATCTACTCATCTGAAATACTTAATACCTGCTGATCCACTAATTATATCAATACATGTAAATAATTGGTATAAAATGCAGATTGCCATCTTTTCATGGTCATCAGATATGATTCATTTGGACATTCAGAGGCTCTGTAGTGAACGTGAAAACACCCTCATCTTCTACAACATTGATTCACCAGTAAAACTCATGGAGGTTGATCAATGATAGTAGCTGGAGGCACTTGTTTTAGGTTCAGTTAATGATATATTTTGCTGGAAAAAAATAAATAAATAAAATAATTTCTTCAGTTCTCTCTGTTTGGATAAAATAACTTTTAAATTTACATGATCAGTGAATTAAATATAGGGGAAAATATGATTTACACTGAAAAAAAGCAAAATAAAGAGGATAATATGACAATAAATGGTGATAAATCAATTAAGAAAAATTTATTTGGGAGCTGCCACAAAAGTAGCACTGAGTCTTTATAGGCTAATGATTTTTCTGGCTAGATTAAAGCCTGGTCAGCACTTAGATTAAGATTAGATTAAGGGATTTGGTTTAGGCTTTTACAGAAAGCCTGCATAAATGTGATACAAAAAAAGAACAGAAGAATAAGAATAAATATACATATTAACACTACAAGTAAGAGTAAAAAAAAAATAGTCATATATTTGTGGGATATTTAACCCAAACCATGATCCTTTTTCTAACATACCCCAAACACTTTGCATAAACCTAAACATGTATGGGTTCAGTACAGAAAAAAGGTCAGCAAAGATTCTAACCAGAGCACTATCTTATCTATGTTAGGAGTATCCCAACTGAGTCCTGGATTTTCATCAACCCAAACCACCTCCTGCCTATTTCTGGAAGCTAAAGGTTCTCAGTCACATAATAATTGCCAAAATTTACAATGCCAATTAAAACTGGGTTGAACTTAAATCCACTACACAACAATTTCATTACAGTGAGTAGAAAACACTGTTAAAAGTAGGAAAATAAAAAATAGAAACACAATGTACATTATGTGTCCTGGTCAGTTTACATCCACTGCTATATTTGTATAGACTTTTTTTTTTTTTTTTCTGAGCTAAAAGACACTGCAAAAGGACAAACAGACCTCTGTGTGAATACAGAGAGCAGAGACAAAGACACTGAGTACATTTACATGCATACAGATATTCCACTATTATTCACAATATGACAATATTCGATATGAATTAGACAGTTGTAATATAAACAGCATATTCCATTTGGATATTCTGAATAAGGCCTTTTTCCAAATTGAACATTTTCTACCTGAGACATGCAGTATATGCTGACATCATTCCATTTTAATGAGGATTCTATGGATATGTAAACAATGCATCAACAACACCCGTTTCACTTGCGAGTTTTGCTGCAGATTGTGACTCATAGAGTGTTGACAGGCGCCAAAGAAAAGCCTGCATTTCTGCTTAGAAGGGGAAACACATACATTTAAACGTATTTGTTTAAACTACGTAAACTTACAGAACTTCATAACAACAGTTTTGGGGTTGTGCAAATATCAAAATCTGTTAAGGAAGATGTTCAAAGGACCGAATGTGAGAGGCACAGTGGAACGTCTGCCACCAGTGGTATGGTGTATGCATGGCAGCACATAAACATTAATGTCCGGGGAATAGTCATTTTGATTAGCCTTGTGGATAGTTTATTAACCCATAAAAACCCAGTGCTACTTTTGTGGCAATGCCTAAATGAATTTTTCTCTTTATCTGACCTTTCTTAAGTGATTTATCACCATTTATTATAATATTATCCTCTGTATTTTGCATTTTTTCAGTGAAAATCAGGAATTTTCCCAAATCTAATTTACTGATCATGTAAATGTTTATAAAAGCTCAGATGAAAGTTGATTGCTATTATATCAGAAACGAAGAAAACTGAAGAAAAAGTGACTTTTTCAACAAAATATATCATTAACTGAACATAAAAACAAGTGTCTCCATCCATCATCCATCATTGATCCAACTCCATGGGTTTTACTGGTGAATCAATGTTGTTGAAGGGGACGGTGTTTCCACGTTCACTATGGAGCCTCTGAACGTCCAAATGGGTCATGTCTGATGACCATGAAAAGATGACAAACTGCATTTTACACCAGTTATTTACATGTATTGATAGGATTAATGGATCAACAGGTATTAAACATTTAAATCAGCAGATGCATGGGGGGTAGTGTGCATATAAATGGTCAGTGTTGGACAGATGTACAACAGTGAAGAAATATGGAGAAGAGGATGGTGACAGATGAAGAAGAGAAGGGACATTTTCGGCAGACAGCACATCCATATGCACAAAACACTTGCCCCAAAACTAATTTTGTTGATTAATCAAGGTTATCTGGATGTAATTCATCGGCTCTGTCATGCTGACACTTACACTGATAATTAATTTGACAAAGATAATTATCAGGAAGATGGGCCTACTGTGAGTGAGAGTGATGAATCAACACCCACTGCAGTCATACAGCCTGCTGTTAGTTCTACCAGGACATGCTGGTATGCATGTGCATGTACCTGCAGCTCAGTTATCAACTCTCTCTGTTTCTCTGGGATCCCATTTATGACTTCTCAGTCATAAAATCCTGTTAAATAATGTAAGTAATCCGAGCAACACAGTCACCACACGGTACTATATCACAGCAAAATCCCTTTCTCTTCGCGGCAGTTCTATCTCTCTTGCTGCTATCCATGCCACTCTTCAACCCTCCTCATCCCCTCACCTCCCCCTTGTCTCCCTCTGCAGTGTGTACTGCAGCAGTTGGATGAAAAATGGCCTGGAAGGGGGGGCTGGTGCAAGGTTGCCGGCAGAGACATAACAGATATACACACTCACCTTCAGGCACACACACACTGCTCTCTTTCTAGATTTGCTGTGCTATTTCTCTAGCTTGCTCTCTTTCTGTCTCTTTTAACACACACACATACACACACACACACACACACACAGGCAGACGAATGAGGAAAGAGAGCACAGAAGAGGAAGAGTTGGAGACAAGGACAGACTGTCGTGTCAGCAGGTCTTTACTGTATTAATAACCTAAAACTGTCAGTGGCTTGTTATCAGAGGGATTTTCTCCCATAGGTGATCTGGTCAAGCAGGTCAGATAGATGTCAGTCCCTGTAGAGACTCTCAGAAGGAATTGCCATCCCATACCTCAGCCTCTTGGGTTGTCAGTGAAATATTTTATTGTGTAGTGACATATAGATTAGATGGGACCAGTTTAAAGATGTGAAAATGTGCTTAATTAATTAAAATTATAAATATTCAGCATCAAACACATAAAAACCCTCCCTCTGATTACTTCCTTTAGATGTTTTGCTATTTACACCTTCAAAAAAGAAATCATTCCATCCATGGTCATCCGGCACAGGTGTGAAAGATAAAGTTGGAAAGGAGAAAGGAGGGCGGAAACTTCAAACGGTGTCACTTAAGTTTATCTCACATGTTTGGTTAGGGAGAGGAATCAAAGGTTTCTTCAAGGTAACACAGGACAAAACACGCCACATCTTGTAATTGAAAACTAGCGTAATGGTTAAGATCCACGGAAAGGAGAAAAGATGAAGGTAAGGAAAGAACCAAACCGATGTGCACAGGAGCCCTGGAAAAATGCAGTGTTTCCCCTGAAACAGTGTCAGTGGTGTGTTAGAGACCTCCTCTTTAGTAGAAAATGAACATTAGCAACACAGCAGATGACTCCACCTCTACTCTGCACACCTGTGAGTGCAGGGAACGTAGAAATTAAACCCATAAATTTCAGAACCTCATCTGTAAAATGAGGTACTGAATCTAATGCTGATCCTGAATACTAGACTAAAAACATGGATTCAGTTTTTCAGGTACGCTGATGTGACAACGTAAGCCTATGTCATAAATGCAACAATAAACCATTTGACTTACTTTTTGTCTACTATCATTTTTTTAAGAAACCAGTAATGGTTCATTTGATATTGTTTATGTTTATGCATTTGGCAGACGCTTTTTTCCAAAGCGACTTACAGGGGAAAACCAATTAAATCACTCAATCAATCAAATTTTATTTACATAGCGCCACATCGCAACAAAAAAGTTATCTCATGACACTTTATATATAGAGTTGGTCAAAACCAGACTCTAAGCCAATTTACAGAAACCCAACAGAATCCTACAGATATTGTCCGTATTATAAACAACATTTGTCAATATGAAGGTTCTTCCCTATGATTATGACTGTTAAGAGCAGTAGTTTTCACAGCACCTAAGATACAAGAAAAAGCACTGTTCAGCTGATGGCTCCTCACATGTTGCAGTCACTTATGGTCAAACTAAATCACAGTTTAGGACACTGTTGTTTAACCAGTGTTATTACCCTGCCCCCCCCCGAGGGGAGGCAAGGGGTATTGTTTTTGGATCGGTTTGTTTCTTTGTTTGCTTGTTTGTTTACACTCGAGCAGCAAAATGGTTGGTTGGATTCATACCAAATTGGGTTTATAGATTACCAGTGACCCAGAATAGATCTCATTACATTTTGGGAAAAGTAGGTCAAAGTTAAATTTTTTTTCATGAATTTTTAAAATATTTTTTTTCCCCATTCACTTATAATGGGTGACATTTCAAATGTCTGTAGCAGCAAAATGAGTGGTTGAATTCATACCAAACTGGGTTTATAGATTGCCAGGGACCCAGAATAGATGTCATTACATTTTAGGAAAAGTAGGTAGAAGTTTCAATTTTAATGAATTTTTTAGCATCTTTTTTTTCCTCCATTTACTTATAATAGGCAACATTTCACATGTCTGTAGCAGCAAAACTATTGGTTGAATTCATACCAAATTTGGTTTGTAAATTGCCAGTGACCAAGAATAGATTTGGTTACATTTTGGGAAAAGTACATCAAAATAAAATTTTGTAATGATTTTTTTTACATATTTTTTCTTCTCCCATTTACTTATAATGGGCAAAATTTTAAATGTCTATAAAAACATCAATTTTGTTTCAATTTACTTCAAACTTGGCACATACAGAGAGGCAGTTGATATGCTGACATCACCTCATGCATGATGACATCAGCTGGATCAATACCAAAATAAGCTACAATATGTGCAAGGGGCGGGGTTTGTTGTGCCTGGCACCACTTGTTTTTGACAGAAATATGCATGATTACATCACACTTACTGCATAACTGAGCATACTTTGATGTTTTTTTTCCTAATATGTAAGGTGTCGTGTGACAATATACTAAGAAAAAAAACTCTACCAATAATAATTAAGATGCAATTTTTTGTAAAATGAAATAAATCTCCCCAAACCTGATAACCTTCGCTCAAACAGCAAAAATCAACACAAAACCCTAAATAGTGGTGTTGAAAATGAGTGAATGAGCGTATCAGAATAAGACAAGAGGATTTAGTACTAGGTGCTGTCAACAGAGGGCATTTATCTTCAGTTAAATGTCATTCTGCTTTCAAAATAATTACACATGCTTGATGCAAAAACAAATAGCGATGTCTCAAATGTCATTCATATGGACAAAAACACTGACACATGCTGTGTTGTACTTGCACATCTTACTCCACACCAGCCAGATATGCACAATCCACTGTTTAATTATCAGATGAACAGTTAATAATGGAGGTCTTGTCTGGGCTGGTCTGGGCAGCTGTGATTTCAGAACGGTTAACAAATTTCACACATACAAATAGACACACTCTATGGTTTTGCTTGATGGTGTTGATTTGGACTGCTTTATGGATGTTTCTGCTGAGTGAGACTTGTTAGTGACAGCATTTGCCTAATGATTATATTATACTATACTGATATTCTAATTCTATTTTCTTTTCTTTTTCAGCATGTAGATTTCAACTGAATTATCAGCACCCTAAGATCATTAAGTATTAGGGAGAAAGAGCAGCTTAAACAGATAACTTTTACTAAATGTGTTTTCAAAAGTAAATGCCAAAAAATATCAAATCAAATAGACTCAATTAAAAAGCCACAAAATTAAACAAATTGAATAAAATTAATGGGAATCTTGAATCAAACTAAATGCAATTACATTAAATACTGAAGAGTAAGTCACCATTTACTCCAAATTCAATTAAAATCTCAACAAATTATTTTATAACTATATTTATCATTTTGACAGTTCTTTAACACGATGTTTGAAGTTCATTTTAGTGTAGTTTACTTGACACAAACTCTGCAAAGTCAATGCTGTGTGCAATTTCCACCACCTTATCTGTGCCAAAATAATTTTAACTGTGTCAAACAAGCTTGGATCATACCAGACATTAATGTGACGCATCAGTGCATTTCATAATCAGCATATCTTGCAGCTGAAAATGTCACATCATGGGAACGGTGAATATGCAGACAGGTGATGGTCATCACTAGTAGGAAAAATGGCCTAAATAAAATGTCTCTTCAACCTTTTTGTTCACAATATGCATGAAGTAGAGAGCATGTAGTAAGTGGATTTTAACAAATCACAAAATTAAAGTTGACTTTTTCATATAAACACTGTTGCTCATAAAGTTGTACTAAAATATTTTACCTCTTCTCATGAAATGATTTTGACAATGTGATTTATTCTTGATAGATCAAGTGCAACTGGGGCTCTGTATGTATGTAATCATTGCACCAGGTCAGAGGTAATTACTGATGTGTATAAATAGGGATAAAAAAAAGAAATCTAAAAATATAAATATTCTAACTTTATTGACAACAGTGCATATATGTCCTTTCTATTCAGGTAAGCATATCCATAATCTCCCCACGTCTGCGCATTCTTCACCTATTTTAACTGGGTTTTTAAATTTTTTTTAATTGTTTTTATCTGTCTTATTTGCCTTCTACTTTTATCTTCTGACTGCCCTTTTAATCGTATTAATTGTACCCTGCCTGTAGCACTTTGAGGTTTTTAGATAAAAATGTAAAGTGCGTTAGAAATAAAATGTATTACTATTATTAATATGTACTACATATATATGTGTAGTGAAATGCAATGCAGCACAATGAAAACTGTAAAACAAAATAGGGGCACAAAATTAGGTGAAAAAATCATATTGCTAATATTGTGGACAATTTGCATCTGTCTGCAAATGCACAGATTAGTCATTCAGAAATGTCAAGCCAAACATACAAACTGAAACTGACATAAAACATACAAAAAAAAATGCTGTGATTCATATTTTGCTTAGTGTCACTACATCCACAATATCACCATGGAACAGTGGTTATGTTTGTTTGTTTCCATTTCTGCAATTAGATCACCCCAAAGCTTGCAAAATCTAGACCTTGCAACCTTTTGTATTTAAATAAGTGCACAGACTGATATGGCAATTAGGATTATGATTCAGTTAACTGTGTTGATGGAACAGATAAAAAGTCACGATAAAATAATTTTTTAAAAATGTCAGGGTTGAGGTTTTTTTTTTCAATCATAAAGGTCAGAGAACAGAGGTCAAAGTCTTGATTGAGAAATTAAGATTTTAAGATTGGTCTGACTCACAGGAAGTAGTTTGTTGGAATAAGTCTGCCATTGGACGACTGTTTCCTGAGCAACCTCCAACCCCTCAACCTCTAAAGTCCCTCTCACAACTTGAAAACAACAGAATAGATGAAATACTAAGTACAGACTGATAATGGCAAGTTTAAACCTCTTTAGCCTGATCAGCCCGCCCACGGGCTGAAAAAATTATATTAATATTCATCTACTATAAAAATATAATAAATCAGGACAATGGATGTTTTTTTTTCAACTTTTGCTCAAAGTTTAGACCCTAATGTTAATAAAAGTACATCAAAAGTGTATTTTAGTGCAAACTTTAATGTTCAAACATGATTTTTAATCTTTGTGGGGTGAAATATATGCTATTAAAAATCCCCGACACGAACAATTAATTTATGCATATCATCGTCAATCCAGCCGGAAAAAAACAGGCGAGGATAAAAAAATTCTAATTTCTCTTTTAGTTGTTACAGTTTACTCAGGCATAGTGATAGATACAATATTTTAGACAATGGGAATAGATTCTGTCAGGTCTCTAAGAACATCCATATGAACCTTATTATTGTGGAGTAATTCTTCATTTACTTTGGGCATGTCTTTTTAGGCGTTTTTCCCCTGAAAATATGGTCAGGGTTAAACAGGTTGAAGGTTAAATTGTTTTATTATCCCTATAGGGAATTTCAGTCTCTGCATTGTACCCATCCTAATATACACACAATGGCTAGCATTAGCATTAGCAGTTAGCATCACAAAGCACATTAGGCCATTGAAGGTGCTCTGGGGACCAACTCCAGGTCTTCATCAGTGTTGTGGTCAGGGGCATCTGTAGGAGAATTAACTTATATATTTTTCCCCAGTAAGTCGCTTTGGAAAAAAGCGCCTGCCAAATGTATAAACATAAACATATATATTTTCCAGATATTGTGCTTGTTGCATAAAAATATAAACAAGACTCCTTCCTATTTTTCACATTAGCTTTACGACCTTTCTCCAGCCCAGGCACAGCACTAAAAACAAATGTGAATCGGTTGAGCAAGGTGAGATAGTTGTAAGAGTAACAGAAGGTCGATTTCTCTGTTTCTTATCATCAGCTACAGTAAAGAGTGGTATGGGAAACCAGGGAAACCACTCACTATGGTTCTATTGTCCTGAGTGGGTCAGGTCCTATAGTATTTTATGATTTCCTGTTAGGATGTTTTCCACAGAACAGAGTACAAGATCTCACAGACATCCAGTGAGACTGAATTTTTTAAGTTTCCAGAGATGGTAAGGCTGTTTCTTTTCCATTCTCATCGGGATGTATGTGTGTCAGATTCTCTGTGATGTGGACTTGACATGGCTCACCTCTACAGCCGCATCTCATCAATTCTTCAGGGGTGTATAGACCGTTTTCTGGTTTTGCTGAAACTGTGGGCATCAGGGAGTCAAGGATCTAAGGATGCAGGGCAAATGGCAAACCCCCAAGCTGACAAGTGAAACCAATGTGCATGTCTCAAACACTGCAGTAACATCAGTGGCCACTAGGGGTTTGCTCTAAAAGGAAGTAATTTCCCATTTACCCCTATGTTATAGTCGACAATTTTACAGAAGAGATAAACATGCCTACAGCCAGATAGAAAAAAAGAAAAGAAAAGAAAAGAAAAGAAAAGAAAAGAAAAGAAAAGAAAAAACCTGCATAACTGCATCTATGTGCTGTCAAGTCAGATGTTCAGAGTCGATAGACTTATATTTTTATCATATTTTTTCTCCCTGAAAGGCACCTCTACTATAGTTTTTACCCTCAGCCAACTTCTGACCAAAGGGGTATTGTAATCATTTTGTCATCTGTCTGTCTGTCTATCTCTCCATTCAGCGACATAAGCGCATTATTTGAAGAATGCATTGAGATATCTGCACCAAATTTATACTGTGGATGCATCTTAGCATGGAGCAGAAGCCTATTGAAAATAGGTGACCTTGACCTATGTTTTCAAGGTCCAATGGCCTTGTGCCTTTTGCAGTTATAATAAATACTTTCAAATATAACTATGTAAGTAATATGTTTTACTCAAAGACAATCTAATCTAAATTATAGGGCAGTAACTTTCAGCAGAATCTTACACTATGGTCTATACATGACCATGCCATGAAAATAAAGGCATTTCAGGCAGTTCCTAAACTATGGAACGATCTGCCTCTCCATATCAGACAGGCCTCCTCTCTGTCTGTTTTTAAATCCCTTCTTAAAACCCATCTTTTCTCCTTGGCTTTTGAAACCATGTGAGATGTTTGAAGGTATTATCTTTATTCTATTTTTTTTTTTTTTTTTGGTAGTGGTTTATTGTTCTTATTTATCTATTCTATTTATTTATTTGTTTATTTATTTATGTTGTTGTTTTTAATTGTATGGCTTTTTAATCTATTCTTGTATTTTATTCTTTTTATTTGGGTTTTATTTATTCTTCTGTATTGCACTTTTTTCTTTTTTGTACAGTTTCTATGTCTTTAAACTATTCTGTATTTTATACTTCTATTTTGGTTTTAATTATTCTTCTGTACAGCACTTTGGTCCACTGCAGTTGTTTTAAAGTGCTTTACAAATAAAGTTTGATTGGATTTAATTGGATTTTAATGCTTAAAGAGAGTGCCTTGGAGTTTTCTTCCTGTTTGTCATCTACTTCATGAATCTCTTTTTCCAAAGAGCACCTTGAACAAACTGTTTTTTGTGTCCTAGAAGCATTCCTTCCCATGATTTTTTTTAGAACCTTACACTATATTTGGCCGAGGGGTATTAAAAGTGCACAGCACGTTATGTTCCATAGTGTTATACTAACATGACCATCAGAGGATTCCATCATAAAGCTCATCAGTGCTTAATTATTATAACTGACTTAACTTAGCTGCATCAGCTGTTGTTAGCATTAAGTTGTACTGAATTGTATGATCTGTCCACTAGCCGGTTAATTTGCTTAAGTAACTGTTTTTTTATTGTGTTGATAGATTTCACAACCTGGAAATACTTGTTCAACACACCCATATGTGTTAATGTTTATTAAGCCGCTAAAATGATTTCAAGCATTTTAATAGTACAGTGTTAGTTGATGTGGTTCATGTCCACAATAAGTGTTGCTCCTCTCTAGTTCCATCCAGTTTATCCAAATATGGACACCTGCTACCAAATACACAAAGCTTAAAGTCACAGTATGTTCACTGAATACAGCAAGAACTGATCCATCAAGTTTCTGGTTTGGAAGTCACCACCTCATCAGTGTGTCTATAAACTCAGCTGATGTTGCCAAAGCTAGACTGGGACACAGCTCAATTTGTTTATAGGCTAATCCAGTCATTTTGTTACACTATAGGAGACTGTACAAACATCTAAATAACCACATCAAATAGAGCTGTGTTCACCTAAGATGTATTAGATTAGTTAAATATCAAATATTTTTAGAATGTATATTTATTGTTTGGAAAGATATAGGAACAGAGTTTTATGGATTGAGATGACTATGCATTCTAAGATAATTATTATGAATTATGATGATTGTGGGAGTGTTTTTTAGGATTAGTAAGACAGTAAGAGGGTGAATCTCCAGAGGAGCTGCTTCTACTTCCACTAAACCAGTGGTTCCCAACCTTTTTTGGCTTGTGACCCCATTTTAACATCACAAATTTCTGGTGACCCCAGACATTCAAAACAGAGACTTTTTTTTATGTTTTATTTTTTGCTAAAATTAATTTGTTTTTGATCATGTAATAGTTTGCTACACTGTGTTGCAAATAAACATTAATTTTAGACGACATTTAGTCTATTTAATGTATATTATTATGGACAGGGGCAGAAAAGCCAGGTGTAGATTACTGCATAAAGGGAGCATTTTATTTTCCTTGGTCAGGATATGTACAGTCAGTCCAGCTTGGATTTACAAGGCTGACAATTAATACTGAACAAACAAGAACTCAAACAATGAATTATGAAAGAGATGCAGCATCTGAAACCGACCACAATGAACATTTGAAAGATAAACAGTACCACAGCGCTTCAGTTTCAGCTTCACAGTTTGTCATGTCTTTTATGGATTGTGATAGTTTCTCTCAACTCACCATATATTTTTTATTAGTGAGCTTTTATTTTTGTCAATTACTAGAAATTTCAGGCGACCCTATTTGAATTTCAAGCAACCCCATGTGGGGTTCCGACCCCAAGGTTGAAAAACACTGCACTAAACCAAACTGTCCAAGAGACCAAAGAACAAGAATGCCTGTAATTAATGAAAGGAGAAGTATGTCTTTGGTATATTTTTGATCAACTGTGGTAAAACATTTTTGCTAGTCATGTCTTTAAGAAGATTAAGGAACAAACTCAAGACTAGCATTCTCTTATATTTGTCGTATGCACATGCACACAAAAAAAGTGGAAAAATGTGGCTGTGGTGACAAACCTGGTTTATGGTTATAATCCAGTTTTGTAGGGAGTTTGAGTCATCATGAAACCTGGGGCTTAAAACTGTTGCTGATCAACATAAGACAGCTACAAGGTTCATGCAGAGCCACAGAGGGCAGAAGTGACAGTCCCTATCTCATTAACTTATTAACCTGAATCACAGCTCCTCAATAGTTCAGCCATCACCGATCTATTTTTTTTCTTTTTGTGCTCCTCCTCTTCTTTCTCGTATCCTCAGTATTGCCACATACACTACATCAGGGGTCTAAAACTCATTTTCTTTCAGGGGCCACATTCAGCCCAATTTGATCTCCAGTGGGCCAGACCAGTAAAATAAGAGCATAATAGCCTATAAATAATGACAACTCCCAATTTTTTAGTGCAAAAAATAATATTAAATGATTAAACTATTTCTATCCAAAACAAAGAAGATGTGAATAACTGGAAAAAACTAAAATTTCTGAAGAAAAATAAGAACAATTTTATCAATATTATGTCTCAACTTATGATTTATACATGTGCATTACAGATCAGATCTACCAAGGCACAAAACAGGCAGAATATTGTAACAAAAAAAAAAAAAAAACAAAAGCACTTATTTTCTTTAGACATTCCAGATTGTTCATATTTGTTCAGGTTATTGGCATTTTGTAGTTAAAGAATATCAGAATTTAATGTTCTTTGCAATAAATCAAAGAGAAAACATTGGCGTTGCCATAATTTATAGGCATAATATCATATTATTTTTCTCACATTAAACCAAGAAGAAAATTTGGAGTCACTATTTCTAGGTTATTATGCTGTTATTTTTTAGTTTGATGCCCTTGACTGTTAATATCTTCAGGGCAATTTTTGCATTTTGCACTTTGTAAATTCATCTCGTGGGCCAGATTGGAACCTGTGGCGGGCCGGTTTTGGCCCCCGGGCCGCATGTTTGACACCTGTGCACTACATTATAACTCTTACTAGCATCAGCACTAGCATACTATCTTGCTTTTATACCGTGTTTAAACAGCTCTCCATCTAATACAACTTCCGATCGTTTCATTTTCTCTGTGGTGTTATCTTTTTATCGCACATATGGACGAGAAAGTGGGCCAGGATCAGCCAATGTTTGAAATGCAGGATAAATTTAGAAAGGAATGTCAGAATCCGTTGGGGTCACATCGTCTGGGCCGAGCCTGAGACGTAGCCGCTTTGCTGCTCCCAATTAGACTAAAAACTACAGGCAGAAAGTCTGAGTCTGATGTATTCAACCAGGCCACATTCCGCCCCTGTGCTTCTTACTGTCAGAGAAAGAAAGGAAGTAGGAGAGCAAGAGAGAAATGGGGATGGAAACATTAGAAGAGGAGGAAGGAGAGACTGAAGATAAATTGGTCAGCCCTCCCCCCACTTCTCTCCCTCCCTCTGCCTCTCTCAGGACTGCTGTGTGCGAGACTGCAGATAGATTCTGATGTTCTCATTTATGTCTTAATGATTGGGTTAGTATGCAGCTTGTGCTCTGCAATGCTGCGCTTAGACAGAACACAAGATCACAGAGGCACACAAGCATATATGGGTGCTCATACGCACATACAGTGCAAGATGAAAGGCTTAACGCAGAAATATAATGCTTGCAGTGGCCCATATGTAGATGCATATTTCAGCAGAACTGTAGTAATGACAGTGCAAAGCATCGTCGCTGTATGCATCTGATTAGCATTAGCAAATTGCATGCTATTCTGCAGCATATCATTGTAAAATAAATCACAACTGCAAGGGAAATATGCATGCTACAAGGACAGACTTAAAGAGAATTCACATGCAAAAAAAGAGATGAGGTAAGTCAAGAGAGGGGGTGGTGGTGGGGGTGGGGTTGGGGGGGATGTTGCTTGTAATGACATGTCATATCATCATGGGTGGTTAATGCTTGAAATTCCAGCATGAGTATCCTTTTAGTAAACAGCCGTATCATTTGAATATTTCATTGAGGCCAATTACTGGCTTGTTTACTTATTAATCTGATTGCTGCTCCCAGAACAAGACTTAGCCTTATAGCATAGCAAGAATGAGAGTTAGTGCAGGCAGGGGAAAGCAGAACCGAGCAGCCCCCACACTGCTGGTAGGCCTACTGCAATCAAAGCATCAAGTTTACACTGAATTACAATGATAGCTTAGAGAATATCATCAGGATCCAAGTGAGCGTTCAAGGTTCTCAAAGATGTGCCCGGTAACACACATCTGTCAATCTATGATCACCTTAGCCTGGAAAATCATATATTACATGAAAAATAAGATTCACACACAAAAGACCACACACAAACTGATGTCTGACTGTCTGTCAGTTTTGTAATTCTTTATCTGAAAAAGCAGGGTAAAAGCGATGAGTAAAATAAAAAAAATTCAGCCCTGTTTCTCTTCATTTCAACAAAATAGTTAGATGCCGTAAACTATAGTAATTTTAAAGCAGGAGATGTTCACTTCGAATGTAAATGTAAATGTAAATCTTCCCAATATTAGAAGGTTTTGATATCAGTATTTTTAATTTTTATGGCTTGATTCGGACATTAACAACATGTGGTTGGTGTTGGGGAAAGATACCAGAAATTAGTCTAATATACAACAAATCTCTAGCAATGAAATAAAAATGACTCACAATGTATTTATGCAAACTTAAAACAAACCGCAATGTGTTCTTACTGCAACCAAAACAATTTTATTTCCTAAATCCATGCATATATGGGGGTCATGAGACAAATACTTCATTTAACACTTTAATACTTTATTTAACCCTGTTATGTCTTGCATTGTTTGCTTAAATAAATCTCATTTGTTGTTCAGCTGTTTTTATCATTTTCAGAAAACCTGGTGTTTAAAAGCCAATGTGATGAATTAACCTGTGACGACATTTTTCTGTCCAGAGTTTGTTGTGTCTCAGGCTCAGGTGCTGCACAAAGCTATACACCAGGTATGACTGTATCCAGGTGACTCAATTTTATATTTATGTTCTCTAATTCAAGCTGTTAGACGTAGATCTATTGAAAGACATTGTTTTTGAAATCAACCATATTACTGTTTAGTGTAGGTGTTCAGTGTAAAATGAGAAAACTTGAGGCGCATCAACAGTGACTTTGGTGAACAGTACATAATAAAGAGGCATTTAAAACATGCATTTCTTTAAGTCTAAAAGAGTTGGAGTAAACCAGTATGTAAGTGTTAATTAACTTCCTCACATCAACAGATTACAAAGTACAAAACTAGACATTATATATATTTTACTGATCAATGCATTTGAACAACAGAGGCGCTTATATTCCATCTATGTTTCATAGATGAGTGGGGCCATTTGTTTATGGTGAGCGATGCCAGGCCTATTAATTAAAGTTATATATCCTATCACAGCAGGCTGTGTGGGAATACAGTCAAGTCCTCTTCCCTGCTGGCTTATTACAACTCAAGGACCCACTCAAACCACCCGTTACAGTAGAATACATAACTGAATGCATACAGTATCATATACTGGGCTCATAGGTTTTTCATGATGCTAATTATGATATGTCATATTGTTTTGTTTTGTTTTTTTTAACAATTCAATAACAATAATAATAAGAGATGTGCAACGGTATATTAAGGGCACTTTATGTAAGAAATAGGGAAAAAACAGAAGAAGCTGGGGCATACTGAAAAAAAATCAAAATTTTCAAGATTTGTCATAAATTTACAAGAAAATGAAACTTTTAACCAGAATAAACTCCCCTTTTATTTTCCCTAGTATATCATTTCACAAATGAGATAAAAGCTGAAGTCACATTGATTAAAGCAGCATATGATTTTCATCACAAATCTGTCTTCAAATTTGTAAAACCTGAGTGATAGCCTAATTATAACTAATCTATTAGACTTTCCGTGCTTATGCGCCTAAATCACTTCCCTCACGGTGAAACACTTTGAAGATGACTCCATCATAAGCAGTCCATTTGTTTACAAACCAAACCGATACGTCACTTGGGCTCACTTTACAGAAATTTTGTCATGAAGTGCATTGTGGGAATGGGAATTCCACGAAGCCACAACAGCACCAGACATGGAGACAAGCGATGAAGTCATGTCCACTACCGAGTCAGAAGAAATGGAAACCAAACAAGGTCAGAACTGTCAGAGTTTAGTCTGAACTAAAGCTCAACAAATGGAGAACTTAACAAAGATAATACCATTACATAACTTTATACCTTCATAAGCCTCACAAACAAACTCAGAGTAGAAACACTGTGATTTCAGCATCAAACCCCATTCTTTTCATTTAGAGCTGTGTCCACTGGTGAAAACAACAACAGTGTTTTAGATTGTATCACTTTGTCACTTTCTTTGACTCTAAAAGTTGTTTTATGACTTTTCATCATCATGGGAGGCCAACAGAGTGACTCACTACTCCCTCTAGTGGTCACATAAATCCGTCAGACCGTGGGCATGAATAAATTCAGGGCATATTTCTACAATCCAGTACATTGGCATTTTTAGCATAACCTTGGAGCTCTTAATTCTAGGCATTTCATGTTAATGATAATGATAATATAAGTCAGTTTTTCATATTTTTAGTAGAAATACAACATAGAGCCTCTTATAACATTGCTTACTTAGGTCTGCAGTCTACTTACTGTACATGTAAGCCTTTGTTCACAGCAGTCCCACTGACAGTCTTGTTGTATGTCCACCGTCTATGCTGCCTGCACTGCAGATGTGTCTCCATTCATTTTTGGATTATTAGTCTCATGAACAATTGGTAGCTAAAACCGTGAAAATTATCACCCAATGCGATTATCTGCAAATAGCCAAAATTGACCTGATTAATTGGTTTTCTTTCATTAATGTGTGACGGCAGTCGAGAAAAGCATGTTAAGGTGTGTTCTGTTAAGGCTTCTTTGTTCACATGGAATATTTATTCTTTCAGGAAGACGGCTGTAATTCTGTTGAGCTGTGATGACAAAACGAACCATCTAATACAGCCATCGACTAGAGGGGAGCTGGCCTCAGGGCCCAGCTCACCACTGCTTAGGGGAGTTGATGTATGAGAAGATGAGATGAGAGCAGAAAGGAGGAGAGAAGCTTAGGGGCAAAAGCAGTTTCCCATTTTAGTAACACTGCAATACCTGCAATATCCATGATCATTATGTTGTGAGTAAAGCGCAGGTGCAAAGCAGAGCAGGTTTTTAAATAAATGGCTTAGGTGGAGCATGTTGTAGCGGCGTGTGTGTGTGCATGTGTGCATCATCCCTGGGTCAGGCTCTTTATAATCCACAGATTTTCCACTTTGCTGGCTCCATTTGAGGAGGAAAGAATGCAGGAACTCTTGGTGCACTCTGCTCCACTGGCACACACACACACACGCTTCATGTAACAAAGGCTAATACTACACTTCAGCCTCATCAAGTATATGTGTCCTCTTCAACACTAATTACTGTCACCCACTCATACAGGGCTTGCTTAATGAGGAACATTCTCACCAACTGTCTGCTGTGATGAAAGTACAACGCTCTTTTCTGTGCACAGCAATAATAGATAACTCATATCTTGCTTCAATAATTGATGGCCTATATCTTAGTCTGGCCCATGCAGCGAACAGAGGAGCTTAAGGCCCTTTCATAAAAACCTCTTCAGAATACAACCAAATCAGAAAAGGTTGGGACAAAAATGCATATTAAACAGAAAGCGGTGACATTTTGAGGCCTTTATGACTACTTTACATAAGCTTCCATTTCTGCAGAATCTTGCAAAGGAAATTCCCTACAGTTCATAGTGTTGTGACATAAAACATGGGTTTACCAAGGGGGAAGCAGTGAAGTATTAAAAAAAAACTGCAAACAAACAATCATACTGGCTGACGTAGATTCAAGATTGAAGTCTGTCTGTTAGGTCCTCTCAGTCTAGAACTATTTTTTATGAATTTTAAAATTTAATTTAAAGATTCATAAAGTACGCACAACGTTAAAAAGTTTCTGTATCACCATCTGTGGAGTAAAATTATGGAACAAATTGTGTGTGGAGATAAAACAAATATCAAACATAATTCAGTTTAAAAAAAGATTTAAAGAATTGATTCTTGAGAGATACAGTATTTAATAATGACAATGAGGGATGTTTGTTTATGGATGATGTTGTATTGATAAATATGCTGTAATTATTGAAGAAAATGGTTGAATTGTTGAGTCTGTATGACTGTACTGCCATGAACATTTTGTTGTGAATAATTCAGTTACTGCATTATGTATTTGTTGTGGTTCGATGCTAAAATTACGAAAATAGTATTGTTTGGATCTTGTATTAAGTTAATGATAAAGGTGTAAAAGCACTGAGGGGTAGGATTAAATAAGTTTATACTTCTTCCTACTCCTTTTCAACCATGCAATATTCAGACTTGTATGTGCTTGAAGATAGATTCTGTCCATTTAAATGTTATTTTGTTTTTGTCTTAATTTGCTTTGTTTTTGTTTTGTTTCTTTGCATGTTCTAAACAAACAAACAAACAATAAATAAATAAATAAATAAAATTTAAGTTGAGACTGAAAACCCATCTCTTCACCCTGACATTCAAAAACCAGTAAGGCAGGATGTCTTGGTTCACGTACTGTATTAGTTTGTATGTTAATGTGTTATGTTTTACCTATTTCATATGCTGTTGTGTATTACTGATTTTCATTAGTCGCTTTTCCATTGACCCTCAAATTGTGCGAATATAACTTGCGCACAAAAATTTACCTGATGGAAAAATGACAGTTTCGCCAAAACTCTCATTTTACGATTAAAAGTTTTTGCGCTGGCAAGAGTTGGTTTTTCAGGTGTGGCGCAAATGGTATATCACGCAAAACTGCAATGGAAAAACCTTTTTCTGCAACTAGAGTCACGTGAATAAAAAAAAAAACGGATGATGACGGACGTTACAACAAGCGAAGAAGATGAGTTTTTAAAAGAAACATAGTTCGGTATGTGTGGACACACCAGGAAACCGAATCATTTTTTAATTTAGTACAGGATAGAGGGGTAATATATAATAATAATAATAATAATAATAATGATGAATACATATGTAACTCAACATGATTTTTACGTTCGTCGCCATATTTATGGAATGTCTTCTCGTGCCATCTCACAATAATAAATAAACAAATCATTGCATTTGTGATTTAATGGAAAAGCTCATATTGCGCACTTCTGTTTTCTCGATATTTAGTAAATATTGGCAAAGTTTTGCACATATGTCCAATGGAAAAGCGACTATTGATGCATTTCTGGAAAGCACTTTGGTCAACAGAATTTGTTTTTAAATGTACTATATAAATGAACTAGAATTGAATTGAAAGTAAGGATGGGCATTTTAGTCACTTTCTGAAGTCAAATAATTAAATGGATTAGCTAGTTGTGATGTGTTAACCAGTATACCATGGTTAGCATTTCGACCTCAGAGCTAGACGGTTGCAAGTTCAAATAGTGCCTTCTCTCTCCACACCTTGTGGATTTCCTCTGCATCCTCTGGTTTCCCCACCATCAAAAACAGGTGTATGCAGATTAATAAAATGACCAATATAGTGATGAAGATCTAGAGTTGGTCCCCGATCACCTTCAGTGGCAGATCATGTCTAATGCTAATGGCTTATGTTTATGTTAGATGCAGTGTGTATTCTTCAAGACAAAAGTACAGAGACCAAATTTAAATATGGGGATAATAACATGAGTTAACCAATGACATTTGCTCTCCCCCCACACACAAGTACGCCAAATAAAATTTACTTAACAACCAAAGCATTCATCCACCCTCATTCCAAATAAAAATTAAAAAAAATATGTGGACTATACTTTTAATTTTGACTAATTGACAAATCCATCATTCATGCACATCCCTAATAAGACATTTTGTCTGGTCAGTTTCATTTTGTTCATAAATATACATCATTTCCTTTTTATTTTTCTGTTTTGGGGTTGTACATATTAGTGCCAAAAGTGGGATCATAATTCAAACAGGCACAGATTCTTGTTCACACCATTTGCCACATAACTATTGTATTCATAAAATAATCCAGATTTAATTAATTATTCACAAAAAGGCTGTAAAAACGGAAATAGAAAGTTTGCTAGCTATTACATTCTACAAGTGAGGACAAAATCCAAATAATCCTAAATAATAATAATAACCCCCATTGTGAATGATCCACTATAGATCTGGTACCCTCCCTCCAATTAGATGTCCATTGTGCAGTGACTCACTTACTGTTCTGAACATGGTTATTACTATGCCTTGTTTTCCTTACTCATACACAATATGAGTGTATGTGCTTACATATTTCAGATCATTTTCAGTCTCCCTAATGTTCTCGAATGTTTGCTCATTCCTTTCCTCTGATCCGCTATTACGAATAACCCTACGAATAAGAATGGGCATGAGTCTGATTGATTATGTGTGGCAGAGCGCAGTGGTATCAGACTGTGTAGACACAGCCTGCTGAGCCACGACAATGTGTTTTATGAAATTGAAAATTTGGAGCATATTTCTGCAAAGTCACAATCCCCAATGAGTATGCTCTATTCCATTATGTAAATCAGTCTGGAAGAGTAACTCCTGGGAATTTATGAAAGCGGGGCAGACATTTATAAAGAGCATACATATGCTGTGTCCTCCACCGGCTGCAGAGGCTGGACTTGGCTAATAACAGCAGTGCCATGACATTATGAATGCAGAGGTAAAATATGACAGTCATAGATGCTGTTGATGGAAAAAAGAGTGCGCTGACCTTCCTGGGGTCTTCTGACAACAGCATATCATAGATAATATACTCAGACCCCAAAACATCTCCATACACACAAACATAGTGCACCCTTCTCTCTTCTCTTCATGTCTGTACACTGGTCCAGGATCTCACATTCCCAGCATTTGCATTTAAATTGAAAACAGAATAAGTAATTCCTTAATTCCCTGAATATCCACAGTCCCAGATGACCCCACTCACCAGTGTCCTCCCACACACATCTACAAGAACAGAACAGTCTTTTCCTGGATACCACTGTGTGCTTGACACCTTCTCTTCCTCCCCCACATACTATGCACAAAAGGGTGTACATACACGTGCGCACATGCACACACGTGAATAGACCAAACACACTCATATGCACAAAGTCATATCAGTGCCAGAAGAGGACGTGTAAGGATTTGCGCTGCCATTAGGGTGAACACAATGACTCCTGCACTGCTGTGAGCTCTTTGCTTGTTTAGTAATGAGTCTATTATGTGGACAGTGGCTGTGATCTGAAGAGAGATGATGCTTAGAAATGACACAAAATGTAGGTCCCCTTCCACCATACTGGCATGTGTTGCCTGTGCCAAACCTCATTTTAACTATTTAAATATGCATACTGTTGAACTGTTACAGTTCAGAAGTTTTATATATATATATATATATATATATATATATATATATATATATATATATATATATACATATATATATATATATATATATATATATATATATATATATATATATATATATATATATATATATATATACAAAAGACCCACTGGGAGCCATCTTTTTTGAAAATGTCATTTGATGTTTGCATTTAAAATAGGGTGCACTGGAGACAGGAGATTTGAGGTGACACTTGTGCTGACACCTCAAATCAACCCTGTGTTGCACTGTACAGAAATAATATACAGCCTGCCTGTTCCATAGCTGATTTGTCATGTCTGATTAGAGAGATGTACAGATAATTACTAGTATAATATAAATACTATCTATCCGAACCAATGCCATGGTAAGGCGCTCAGAGATATGATGGCACGACTCAGGGTTTGTGGCTCAGCAGGGTCACTTTTCAGGGGTTTAATATGTGTAGTTTAGTTCCACAGAGCTCACTGCAGTAATGTATACAATGAAATATTAAACTCAAAACAGCCAATGAAGAGGGATCAGTCACATGAGAAGAATGAGGACATGTCATTTAGCCTTTTTTTTTTTTTTTTTTTTTGGGGGGGGGGGGGGGGGGGGGGGCTGTGCATAAATGCTCTGTCGCAAAGGCCTGAGGCAAACTGCTTTGTATTTATTTAAAATACATTTTCTGTGTTTTCATACATTTCCTGAAACATTATCAGTTAACAAAAGAGGAGAATAAATGTCCAGAGCAACAGGGTTTATACTTAAAATGTGTCATGATACGTTCATTGCTCAGTGGGTCATAAAAACATTAAGGATGCTTGAAAACATGTTCATCTGCTGCTTCCCGTACATTTATAATACGTCAAAAATAAGATATTAGATGCTCAATGTCATTTAAGCTCTGTGTTATATTTGTAATTTTTTATTATTTTTTTTATTGAGAAGTATTTGTTGCTGAAAAGGCTTCATATTGCTACCAGTGCCTACAGGGTTGGCATAATATATTCTTTATTTACACCATTTTTATGACAGATTTCAGATTTTAGTTTAAAGCTGAAGTTTATCTCAGAACACAGAAGCATATGCTCTACCAGCCAAGGAAAATTCAAAGTGATATTGCAGTCGTAATCATAGTCTTTGTAGAAGTATCAAACAATGACACATGAGGTTCAGGACAGGAGAAGACACAAAGTACAACAAAAAAAATTTTCATTAAACTGTCTTCATCTCACAAAAATGCAGCTCTGTCTCTCCTATCTGTTTACTTCAGATCTAAGGGTAAAGGTACGATATGCATATAAACAAATTTCTTATTTAAAGCAACTACAAAGTATTAAAAATATGCCTAATTATTAGGGTTGGGAATTGAAATGACAAGATGCCAAGTAGAAAAAAAATAGTCTGCTTGTTGGTTCCCTTTTATCAGTACAAAAAAAGGGTTACATATGGACCATATGTAATGATCCACCAGATCTACCAGGACCTGTTTAGATCAGAGCTAGCATGCATAGCTACTGTAATAGCCCTAATATGTGAAAGACAGTCCACAATCAGGAGTCAAAGTGCAGCTTCAAGACGTGCATAACAAGGCAAAGTACAGTGTGTGTGTGTGAAACTAATTAACTGTAAGTTGTTTGCTAGTTTGATTGGTTTGTTTGTTAATTACGTTTTACGATGGAGTAGAGCGACAAGAGGTTATTACCTCCACCAAAGAGGTTATGTTTTTGTCAGCGTCTGTCTGTCTGTCTGTCTGTCTGTCTGTCTGTCTGTCTGTCTGCAAGATAACTCAAAAAGTTATGGACGGATTTGGATGAAAACTTCAGGAAATGTTGATACTGGCACAAGGAAAAAATGATTAAAATTTGGTAGTGATTGGGGGTGGGGGGGCCACGGGGGGGCCACTGATCTGCTTCTAGTTTAGTCTGGGGTAAAGATACTTGTTTCAACAAATTTTAAAACATACAAAAATAAGTCATCAAATACAACATGGCTGCTCTTAATATTTCTAAACTAAATATATTAAGGTTTATGCATTGAGGTAAAATAGTAATGCATTAGGGCAATAAAGACCCATGTCATCAAAACACAGACATTTTTTCATGCAGGTGTTTGTTTACTGTGCAGACCATCCTTTTTTATTTAACGCATTCAGTAAATACATTCAGTAACTAGAAAAGCACTCAGAGAGCGCAGACCTCCACCAAGGCAGATCAGTCCCCTCCCCATTACCACCAAAATGTAATAATTTGTTCCTTGTGTCAGTATCAACATTTCCTGAAAATTTCCTGAAAATCTGTCCATAACTTTTTGAGTTATCTTAACAGACAAACAGATGAAACAGACAGACAGACAAACCCCGATGAAAGCATAACCTCCGCCGTTACACTTGGCGGAGGTAAAAAATTATTAGACCATCAAAAGTCATCAAAAATAATGGTTATGCATTCAAGTACTAACTCCTGTGTGTATCATGTAACTAAAACAGACAGAAAAGAAAACATGGAATGCCTAAAAGCACTGTTTTTGGCAGTACAATGCCATTGCTACTGATGTAAGAACTGAAGTGATTTTGGTTATTATCAAGAAAACCATGGAAAATGGCCAGATATCAGCTCTGAAATTAAACTTTTATGAGCTATTTCCGTTGTTATTGTTATATTTGTCCAAATAAATGTACCTTTAGTTGTACCAGGCATTAAAATGAACAAGAAATTGAAGAAAACAAGGGGTGGTCTAACATTCTTTTCCACTACTGCACTTAGAAAAATACCAAAAATGATTGATTTTGTTAGAAAGAGAAAGAAGTGATCACTATTTTTGTTGGTGCAATCCACATCATATTGTTTACCAAGACCTAGTTCACACACACACACACACACCTCAAAGTATTGTAGCTTCCTTGAATCACGCTGGTCTGTGAGGTTGGTTTGTTTATACGTACCAAGGGAGTAATAACCTGCTACTGTAGCTAACATTTCTAAAGAGCTTCAATAGAAGTGTGTGGTGGGAAAATGATTGGGCATTACACCTGAGTTAGGTTCCGTGGCAGAGGAACAGTCAGCGAGCCACGTAGATGCCTCTGTGTCCGATAAAAACACCCTTGGGTTTATTTATCTCAAGTCATATAGCTTTATTTCCTCCTCTTATCCACTCCCTCCCTGTTGTTGTTATCTCAGCTATCAGCAAAGAAACACAATTCTGTCGTTTATTTCATGTAAACTAAAACTACCTTCAGACACCACTCATTTACTGGAAATGCATCTCATTTTCATCTCAAATAGGTTTTTTTTTTTCACACAACAGAAAAATGAACACGGAAATGGTCAAGATTTAAGATTTCTGATTTGACAGCAAATGTCAAATTCACCAAACATAACCTCACTATAGCTTTTTTCAGTTATGTCAGATTTTCAAAGTGCATTATGGCACTTTTCCCCAGGTGTGACTGTTTACTTCTGCTCCAGTTTCTTCTCCCTTGAAAGCTGAGAGACAGGGCCAGGGATTAAAATGAGAGAAAAAAAAAAAAAAAGAGCAAGTTGAACCCAAGCACAAGGGATACAATAGAATTAAAAAAACAGATGGAGCTCTGATGGGAACACAGAAGATAGCAGAGGACATTGTGAGGAGTAAATTATGTGGAAACTGCAAGAATAAATGGAGAAAAAATAGAGAAAGAAATTTAAACTGTCGGCAGGAATGTGATCAGTGAGACCGTCCTTCTGTTGGACATGTCCTCAAAGGTTATTTGAGAAACAAGGTGCTTAAGCTTAAGACCCACAATTACTGTTGTTTACGACGTCTAGTAGATGAACCCGAAATCTTTATATAGTTCAATGTATACATAAAAAGATAAAAAAGTGAGACGTGTGTCGGGAGGACATTGGATCATATTCAATCCATGCATTTTCATTAACTTAAAGAGTTAGTTTATCGGCCTAAACATAACCAAACCACACTAGAACTGCAACAATAAACTATAAAAGTCAGCAATTTTGACAAGTGATATTCAGCTTGAGGTCTAAACCATCTGATTGCTGCTTCTTAAATGTGAATATTTTCTGGTTTCTTCCTCTGTGACATGAAAATAATTATCTTTGGCATGTGGAAGAAGACATCTTCAGAGTGGTTAATCGAAAAAATAATCAGCTTAATCGACAATCAAGATAATCGCTACTTACAGCCCTAGTCACAACCTAAATGCAACAGTGATTTGGTACATTTTAATGTTATCTGTGGCATTTTGTGACATTTCTCCTGCCATCAATGGGGATGGTTATTCATCAAATAGTGCTATAGATTGTATGAGCAGGTAGGGACAAACAGCCCATAATGCTGTTCAGGTTGGAGGACCTGTTGTTATCAGAAGAGGTGGCTGGGTTAGACACTGTAAATGTAGACACATACAAGTAATATCCTTGTATGTTATAGTTTCTTTGTGCTTGTTCTGCAAAAATCATGGACCAATCTTATCAGCATCAAATTAAATTTAGTCTGTGAAAGTGGGTCAAGTCTTACTTATTCTTATTTTTATTATAGCTCAGCAATATCTGAAGTGAGCTGATGTGTGAAAGACATGTAAAACGATTGCACAGAAAATGTACACTTTATACCGAACCATCTGTCAATTTCATGCTGCAAATGGAAAATACAGCTCTGGAAAAAAAAAATAAAAGACCACTGAAAAATTTTCGCTTTCTCTGATTTTACAAGTTATAGGTATGGGTTTGAGTAAAATTAATATTTTTGTTTTATTCTCTAAACTACTGACAACGTTCCTTCCAAATTTCAAATAAAAATATGGTTATTTAGAGCATGTATTTACAGAACATGACACATGGTCAAAATAACATAAAGATGCAGGTGTTTTCAGACCTCAAATAATACAAAGAAAACCAGTTAATATTCATTTCCATTAATAACTTTCAATTACAATACTACTGTTGTCACTTGGGAAAAGTTCAGACATTAGTATTTGATGGAATAACCCGGATTTTCAAAGACAGCTTTCACATGTCTTGGCTCTCCACCGTTGCTGTTGGATGACTTTATGCAGCTCCTGACATAGAAATTCAAGAAGGTCAGCAGTGTTCGATGGCTTGGACCATCCATGTTCCTCCAGAAGTTTTCAAAGTGGGTTCAGGTCTGGAGATTGGGCTGGCCATGACAGGGTCTTCATCTAGTGGTCCATCATCCACACCTTTATTGACCTAGCTGAGTCCAGGAGCATTGTCCTGATAGAAAAACCATTCCTCAGAGTTTGAGAACACTGTCAGAGCAGAAGTCCAGTAGTTTTCAATTGTTATTTTTGGATTCCAGTTACTTTTTCAGTACTAATAGCACTGCTTTTGCCTATTGTAAGAAGATAGTGATGTCCACAGAAGTGGTTTTTATACTTCTGCTTCTTAAATAAGACATGGATCAGGTGTTTATTCAGTAGAATAAGCTGTGCTTGTGTTGGAATTCAATAGACACATGAATGGAATGGCTGTCGTACACGTACACATGCTGATTTCACAGGAAATTGGAGTGGTCTCTTAATTTTTTCCAGAACTATATATAGAAACCGCATAATTAGACATTTTTAACTGCTTTGGAAAGTATGCTCACATACATGCTAAGTACACAGACCCACTAAGCTACATTAAATGATTCAACATTGATCAGAACCCTAGAGAGTGGACCTTTGAGCTCCTGTATTAATAAGTGATACAGGCCAGGGGAGCACATCTTTACTTAGCATATTAAGACAGGAACCTTTTCCTTGAAGGCTTACAGGCAGAAGCCACTTATGGGAGGTTTGTGGCTACTGCATTAGCATGCTGATGACATTTAGCTGAGCAGAGAGTCAGGGGACCTTATTTAGATGATGGAGACATTAAGACATGGCGGTAAGCTGACAGACCAAAGTCATAATATCAAACCGAATAGCGTGGAGAAGTAGGATGAATTCCCAAGTGAGATGCTTGTTTGTTCTGTTATACACACTTGTCATCACTGCATCTTTTACAGAGGGTAGCCTCAGAAAGAAGCTCCAATAAAAGAGGAAAAATAACAAATAACTCTCCACACCAGCAGTGCCTACTGTTTACTGTTGTGTCAAGTTTAGAGGGCTTTCACATCCTGCTTGTGTTGAAGGAGGTACTTCTCTGTGTGTGTTGTTTTAAGCAAGTATACTTTGGAGGATTTGCAGACACTTTTATTGATTTGTTTTTGTCCACATATGGTTAAGTTGTAGTTAGACATCCATGTGTCTTGTACTGTAAGTCACAATGAATTAGAGATTGTAGTGTTGAACATGAGGACAATCCTACAGACAAGAGTGGCTCTGATATAATCCAGCAGATACTCAGGAAATTCACACTGGGCTTTTATGTGTAATGTGGACACTGTGGGATGTTTGAAGACAACGTTCAAGGGCTAAATTGTCCCTAATTCCCATTCAAGACATAAACAAAACTAAAAATCGGACAAAAGTGTTGAGGCTGAGTACAGTCATGCATACCCAACGTCATCATCATTCTATGAGATATTGACAAATCCGTAAAATGGTCACACATAGAGGGCCACATAATCAATGTACTTCTCAGTGTACGCTTTTGAGAAATTGTGACTGTAATCACTGTTTGCGTCGGTGTGTATCTTGATGTGTTTTGATGTATGTCTTGTCTTTTGAAAGCTGAGTGTGAATGGGGATAATAAGTCTGATGTGCTGTAGAATGAGAGAGAGAATGAGAGAGAGAGAGATGGCGGGAGTTAGCTCTCATAGAATGCACAATAGAGAAAGCAATGAGACAGGAATGTCAATATACCCTCTGAGCGTTGCCTGGAATACCTAAACATGCTGCCAAGTGGAGACACAGTAGGACACACTCAGCCTTGAGGTGATGGTGTGTGTATATGTAATGCAGTAGTGTACTCTGTGTGCGTACGTCAACAACTACCAGTACTGACGGCACTTTTTAGACACAGACATTCCAGAAATTACACACACACGAGTGACATCCTGCATTTAAGAGACAGAGAAACACTCTGGCTGTGTCACACAAGGTCAACTTACATTTTTTTTTTTTTTTTACCATCAGAAATGTAATAGATTGAAAATGTACAGTAGCAATCGGATAAATGACCACTAAAGCACAATTTATACTATAAAACAAGCACCCAAAACATTCATGCGCCTTGGTTGTGCAATGACTGAGTGAAGGGGACAGATGGTGACTCATACTCCACTTTAGATTGCCAGCACTACATTTCCCATGAGACCACTCGTAACGCCTGCTGTCAGAGGCAATGTTCTTCCTGTTTTCCAGTGATTGGAGTGCATCCTCCAGGGAAAGGTCAGATGTCACAACAGGACATGGTGACCAGAGGCGATACGTTATTACAAATAGCACTACAAATAGCATTAATTATGCTATATAGAGTTTAAGAATCGTCTTTTAATTAATTCTTATAATTTAGCTTTTTGTGTCTCTCTCACGCATGTCTTGTGTACATTTCCAGTAGCCTAAAAACATGTGTTTCATTGTATCACATTTGACCAAATCAGAATCTGCTTTATTGGCCAAGTATGTGAGCACATACAAGGAATTTGGCTTTGGTTTTTCTTTGCTCATGACGTACAATTTCAACATAAACCCAATCGCACTTAAACACAGACCTAATATAAACAAACATTTGACTTGAGACAAGGACAACAATGGGTTGAGAATAATCAAGATAAATATTATGAATAACTGTAGATGTGTACAGAGAACTGGCCTATTAAAAAAAATATGTTTATGCATGTATTATTTACAGTGGATTTAGATTGTCAAATGTGACTAAAATAGATGCTATGTTTTGACCATAAATATATCATGTTAATTTGTTCTTACAAAAATGATCAACTTAGTGTAAGTCTATATGACAGTCTGTGGTACAAATGACGGACAAACTTCTTTCCTGTTCTTGTATTTGTTAAGGCCACAGGTCCAAGTGATGTTTTTAAGTTTCTATTTCCTGTAAATCTGAAAATTTGAAACATGATTCATAAAATATCAGAAAACTGACTTGTATGTCTTGCGTATTTACATTCCTAATAATAATAATGGATTAGATTTATATAGCGTTTTTCTATGAATGCATACTCCATTATCCATTCACTCTCACATTCTCCCTGTGGTGGTGGTAAACTACATTTGTATCCACAGCTGCCCTGGGGCAGACTGACGGAAGCGTGGCTGCCAATTCACGCCTACGGCCCCTCCGACCATTCATACACCAGTGTGAGTAGCAGCACTGGAGGCAAGGAGGGTGAAGTGTCTTGCCCAAGGACACAACAGCACACGGACTGAGCAGGATTCGAACCGCAAACCCTTCGGTTATTGGACGACCCACTCTACCATCCGAGCCATGGCCGTCCCACAGACAGCAAAGAGTCCTAAGACAGCAAACATTTGGTAGTGGTGTTTAAAAAGGAAAATAACAAAAAAAACACTTGCAGATTAGAAAAAGCTTCACACCAGAAGCTATAGTTACTGTTGAATGTTCTCAACAAGTCATATACTCGATTATTTATGTCAACTTTTAACCAGAAACCCTTTAACCTTTGGTAAATCAGATCTTCAATAATGAATGATGCTTTGACTTGTGTTGTAGCTGTGATAAAAATGCTGTTTTCACATATCATTCAATACCATAACAATAACATCTAACATTTCTTTCTTCACCCTCCACTCTGCGCCCTTGTTGCTGTCCATGTCACTACTGGATGTTCATTAGATTCAGACTAAATCCATGGTGTCAAAGGTACAAGAGTTGAAATCATCACAGTCTGACAAAACACACCTTATACCTATATATAAATATAAATATAGATGAACCTGGTGCCAGGAACACTCTCCAGAGAGGAGCAGTAAACTTAGACTGAACCCGATCAGCATCATATATTCAACCCCCTACCTGTCTGAAAACATTTGTAAGCAGATATTACCTCTTGTCATACACTGTATTTTCTACAGAGTCCAGAACAGTAGGTAGAACTCCTGTTCCCTTTCCTACTTGAATTACAATACATTAAAGGGTAATCAAAGATTTTTTTGTTCAAGCACTGCAGCTTTAATTATATAGGAATATTGTCAACAAATATGAAAAATAAGGATTTCCTAAATACAATAAACACTTTTTCTGTAATTCCACAAGACTTGCCATTATGTCATAACAAGCAGATTAAAAGTTTATAATGTCCTCCAATGTATAG
Organism: Sphaeramia orbicularis; assembly: GCF_902148855.1. NCBI lineage: Eukaryota > Metazoa > Chordata > Actinopteri > Kurtiformes > Apogonidae > Sphaeramia > Sphaeramia orbicularis. The sequence continues at coordinate 34,108,926 of NC_043977.1, read as the reverse complement.
TAGTTATGAACTTACAGGTTAAAAGATTGACTCACTTTATTATCCCCATAGGGAAATTCAGTCCCTGCATTTAGCCACCTGAATACACATAAACACCACTAAGCCATTAGACCTTACCATTAGCAATTAGCATTAGCACTTAGCACATTAGGAGCTGCCACTGAAGGTGCCTGGGGACCAACTCCAGATCTTCATCACTGCCTTGGTCAAGGGCACAGGCAGAAGAATTAACCTATGCATACCTGTTTTTAATGGTGGGGGGGAAACCAGAGCACCTGCAGGAAACCAACACACTTAAATAACAAGTGGTGCCAGGCATAACAAACCCTGCCCCTCGCACATGTTTCGCCCATTATTGTCATGATGGTGGTGAATGAGTGGACTCAATTGCATGGTGCTGAAGGGATAAACGGATTTATTAACAAAACACAAATGGTTAGGACAAACATAAAACCTGGGGGTGGTGAAGGTCAGAGTCTGTGAAGAGGGTGATGAGTCTGGGTTATGGAGAGGGTGAGAATGACAACGATCCAGTGCTGCACAGCTGCGGAACCAAGCCTTAAATAAGTCTGATTGTGATGCGCCGCAGCCATGTGGCACACCGCAGGTGAGTGAGGGCGGACGGAAGTGGAGAGGGAGGAGCAGACTGTGACAATTCTAAGTGAATGGAAAGATTATAAAAATTCATAAAGTTTTTTTTTACTTTGACCTACTTTTCCCAAAATGTAATGAGATCCATTCTGGGTCACCGGCAGTCTATAAAGTCAATTTGGTATGATTTCAACCAACAGTTTGGCTGCTATGGACATGTGAAATTTTGCCCATTATAAGTAAATGGGGGGAAAAAAGGTTTTAAAAATTTGTTTAAAAATTGTAGCTTTGACCTAGTTTTCCCAAAAATTTGTTAGATCAATTCTGGGTCACTGGCAATCTATAAACCAAATTTGGTGTGAATTCAACCAATATTTTTGCTGCTAGAGTGTTAACAAACAAACAAACCGAACCAAGAAAAATATCCCTTGCCTTCCCTTCGAGGGGTGGGTAATAATTCCCATCCTAACAGCCCAACAGTAAAACTGAAATAATCTGATATGTCTGTGTCTGTTTTCATATGATAACTGATGATCTCCTGCTGACGTTTTGACTATTGAGTAGAATACAGCAGGCTAAAAGGTCCTTCTAGCCACCTTGTAAAGCCTTAAGGCTATCATTTAAAGATCTTTCACATTTCCCTTCTGGATAGAGCAGGAGAGATGTACCAGTATGTGAAAGTGTGTAAATGGATGTGTGTATGTGTCAGATGTGTCTACTAGGACAGACACATCTCCACCTTCAGAACTACGAGCTGACAGCTGCTGGTCAGATACTATGAGCGCTGACGAAGACATCCATTTATCTCCAGAAAAGAAGCCTGGTGAAACTTATTTTACAAGAACACACTGAGAGTCAGCGCTGCTCATATAAATGTACATGCATGCCAGGGTACCAGTCACCCTGTGCAGTTGCAGAGGGGATACCCACACAAACTTGCATGCATTTTGTGTCTATTTTAAGTTAGTGCATGCCGCTGAATCTGTTTCATATTTTCAAATTTGGCCTGTTTCCAGGCGATTAAGCTATAATGTCCAAGGGGAGAGCAGACAGGAAGCCGTCGTACATCACACAGTGTGAATAGAACGGTTACCATGACAACCACAGACCTAGTTCCACCAACAGTACTTGTTAAAAAGTAAGTGGTGAAAAGTAGTCATGTTTTCCATGGCTACATTTTTCTGCAAAGGCTAATTTGTTGTAGTGCAAATATAGTATCCATGGAGACTAATGTTTCATGAACTGTATAATCTACAAAACAAAACATAGTCATGCAATTTTGTTGGGATACAACACAAAACAAAAAATGAAAAAAATCAACATTGTGACTTGTTTTTTTATATTAAATAAAAATTAAAGATGAATGTTTTAATAAGCAGGAGGAGTTTGGCGGAAACATTGAAAAAGTAACTTATAGATGACTTCAAAACAGAGCAAACAGCTCAACTAGACAGATTAATGAGTAATGAGTCATGACATCACAGTAGAAGAACAGCATATTATAAACCAACTTTCCTAACCATTAATATGATTCAAGATTCAAAGCATTTATTGTCTTGTGTACAGTAAAGAAACAGGTTTCCCTGTACAATGAAAATCTTACTTTGCTGTCCACACCACAGGAATTTAAGATAAGTATAAAACTGAAATATGTAGAATAATTTAACTAGGAGATTGCAACAACCAAAACAAAGTGGCATTAGAAAATGGCGTGCAAAAGAAAAAGCACATAGAAAATACAGGGTGTCCCATAAGTCTCCATACATAGGAGACATAATACATATGGTTCTAACATGTATTTCTTTATATTTCTTCTTTATAGTTCTTCAGCAGTGGAGGACACGCATTAAAATGTGTTCCCGACAAAATGGCAGTCATATAGAGCATATTATATAAATAAAAATGGTTTATGTCAAGAAACATTTATTTTTCTTATGTATGGAGACTTATGGGACACCCTGTATAAAAAATATATATAAATTGCTATTACTAAGAGAAAAAATAGATATTTACATAAATATACAAAATCGGAGTAGCTGTGTAAACTGTCAGAAGTAAATGGCATACAGCATGAGATAAGTGAGATGTTAAATGTGCAAAATGTGTAAGATTAATGCATTATTAAATATGGGTTAATACAGTACTGTTTTATCCAGGTATGCCCAATGATTCCATTATTAATCCATCCAGTCCCCTCTTTTTTGTCCATTCAGTTGATAGTTAGCTATAAAATAAAAATCTGCAATAATGGCCAAAAACACGTTTTGAATACAGGAATAAAATTCCACACTTTAAGCATTATTATCATGCTTGGGATTCAGAAATTCACCAAACACAAACCAACGTATTTAGCGTTTCCATATTCGAGACACAAAATTCAAATGGTCCAAGTCAAACACCGAACACTTGAGTCTCCAGAAAGTAAATGTGTGCACAAACACTCAGTGGCAGATTGTCCGCACACTTCCAAGTTCTTTAGTTATCCGAGGATAGCTAAAGAAAATAAGGTTTCATTTGGTCTGCTCCTAAAACAAATAACCATATTACAATCTCAGCTTTTGTAACAGATTCACAGAATCCAGAGTTGATTCACAAGTATATCTCTACTGTATGCTCTCAGTTGGGTGATGCCGACCAAGTACCATTGAGAGGCAGCAGATTTCTATTTCAACAACTCATTCTAGAAGGTGATTAACTGTTGAGTTCTTCCCATTGTTGTACAGGAGTGATAATCAGAGAGTTGAATATTTGTTTGAAATGAAAACCAGCACTCTGCCAGCTCCTCATGGATTAGAAAAGTCAACAGTACTTGAGTTTTAGAATCAATGCAAGAGTAAACTGCTAAAATAAGAGCATGTATTTTAACATTCGTGACAGAATAACACTGATTGATGAATTTGTTGAAACTGAATATGCCAATTTAAAGGTCTCTTTCACTTCGAGGCATGCAATGTCCACATCATTGACTGGACAGATGTGATACAGAGACGTTGTTAAAGATGTCCCCTATCTTGGATTTGGATTTCTTGCCAACTAGCAGGGATGTAAACATTTATAAGAAGCTCAAATAGATTTGGATGATTAATGCTGTATTAGAAGTTGTCATAAAAATCACCCTCCACACGTTGAGAGTTAAGATGTGAAATGAAGTATAAGAATTGTTTTTACCTTTCAAAGCTATTTCAAGAAAGAAGCAACATTTCTTTTCCGTTATGCAGATAATACTCACATTTACCTCCTACTCATTCTCCATATCAAACCGATTTAGATAAGATATGATATGCCTTTATTAATCCCACAAGGGGAAATACCAGGTTTACAGCAGTGAAGTACAAAAGCAAAAGGAGTGCAAAATCAAAAATAAAGACAAATCAAAAATCAAAAAAGCTATTTATACAATTTACAGCTGTGCACATGCTGATCATGCCACAGGTTGGATAGGGATATGGTTTATGACACAGAATTATTTGGAGCAGTGTCTGTTGTGGAGCCTGACAGCTGCAGGAAGGAAAGACCTGCGATACCTCTCCTTCGCACACTTTAACCTGATTTAGCCTGATTACAAAAGCGTAAGATGCTAAGGACTAGTTATGTCATTTTTTTCTTGAATTAAACAAAACAAGATGGACACCCCTTAATATGGACCCCAACATATACCACTTTCCACATATTACATCACCTGCCAACAACCTGGGTATTACATTTGTTACTGCCTTCAACAAACAGATACATTCCAATGATTGCCACAGGTTCCTTTAACTGAGAACCAACTCAAAATTAAATTTCTTTCAACCCCAGATGTGGGCATGATCATTCTGCACTCATATGATTTAGACTGGATAATTGCAACTCTCTGACCATCAGTGCCCAGTTACTGTTAGGGTAAAACACTGCTGTCAGCCCATTGAAACAGACATTCATTCTCATTCTCATTCTTACATTCCTTTGCTGATTCACCATTCACTTCCTGTTGACACAACAGTTAGGTCTAGGACAGATTTGGTTGTATTTCTTATCCCTTGATAACCAACATAGGGGACCCCTAGTGGAAGAACCCCATCAGTTTCATCTTCTCTGTGGGTGTATTCACACCTGGAAAGTCCTTTGGTCCACTTATTTGATTCAGATCAAATGCAGACTTTATTTTTTTCATTTGGGTCGGATCGCATTCTTGTTACACTTTTTGCTAGTGGACCAAAATGTGTGCACAGAAGCACACATGTGACGAACTGTGCTACCATTGGACAGTAAAGTCAGGGGCAGGGTGAATCAGAGACGGCCGGGGTTCATGAAAACAAACATGAAGGTCCTACGTGCAGTTATCGTTTTCAGAATATGTATTATTATTTTTATAAACATAAATTTACAAAAATAATGTTAACTGTCAAGAACAGCTCATTCGGAGCCAGGTTCACAATATGGGGATCTGACCAAATGTCAATAAGACGTTCAGTCTCCTCATTGCTCCATGCCTGTCCATAGCTCATGGCTGCTGCTGTTAGCTCTAACTACCCATGTGGCTCGGCTGCTTCCAGCGACGGTGGCTTGTCAAGCACAAAAAGGCGCATGGTTTGTTTCAGCTCGAGGCCGGTTATATTCACACCCGAAGTGAACCAGCCCAAAGTCCATTTGGAAGCAGACTGAGACCACCTAGTCCACTTGTTTGGTTCAAATCAGAGTTCGCATGTTTGTATTCACACCTACAAAAAAGGCCGGACTTTCTGGGGAAACAAACTCTGGTCCATTTTTAACTTACCAAAAGAAGTAGGTGTGAATACACCCTATGAGTATTATAAGTCATGAAAATGGGGGCAGTTGAGTTGAAAATCAGTTTTTTTGGACAGAAATCAAGCAATAATAGGCCGATTGAGATAGGGTTTGGTTCATATTGATCGTCTTACAAATGTCCATTTTCTCCCTACCATCCAGAGTTCATATGGTGCCATTTTCATTCACTAGGTGGAGTTTTGTCGGGAAAAATTGGTTCTCTGATCATTATTCTGCCACTATCAGGTCGATGCAGCTCAAACTGAGTTCATATCGATCGTCTAACAATTATCTTTCTTCATGCCACTACCTTGAGTTTACATGTCATATTTTGACACCAGGTGGTGTGTGTTTTTCCAAATGGTTGGGGGGATTTTGGGGATATACCCTCGCTGTCGGCCCTTGACAGTGTAAGCCTCGTTTAACATGCTTTCACACATTTATCATTTTTGTGAAGGACTTTTCTGAGCAATCTCCATCACAGGTTGCACAGGTTTATTTCACTTAAACATAAACAGCTTAATAACAGGGTATAACATGATCACACAGTATCATATTTAAAGTGTACCTTTACTGGTCATGCTTATGACATTAATTGTTTGTTGTCTATTACATATAAGCAAGAGAGGCGCAAATTCAGTAAAAAAAAATCACCATAAATGCATCACACTGGACCTTTTTATTGAGTGAATTACGTACAGAGGCAGAACCTATGGGAGCAGCCATTGCCGGCCAGAAGTGACGTACCATCATTGATTCTGGGTGGTCGAGTGCCAGTAAACATGCAGCAGTCCGTGAGCAAGATTGAGTGGAAAGCACATGTTCGTGCTTCTTGTTTGTGCAGCCATAAGCTTTGTACTCCGCCATTGTCCAAGAGACACAACCCAGCGGTGGCCAATAATGTGTCATCTTAGACTGGTGTCTGCTGCATGGGGCTAGTGACCAGTCCTTCACAGCCCAGGTAATCGGACAAACCAATGAGTCTGTGTCACCACCGGTGCTGGAACAGCCCCTGATGGAGGCAACATGTCTCCATGACTATGCCTGACTGACAGAGCAGTAACTTACTACTCATGCGTACTTGACAACGGGCTATAAAGTAAGTTACGGGACGGAACCGCTAGTATAATATGCGATCTTTTGAAAGAGCTAGCAATAAAAATTCACTACAGATAATCTTTAAGGTAGCATCACTAAAATATTATGAGAAAGTTAAAGCCTATTGATACATAATATGAGTTGTGACCTACAGTTATATCCTGGGGCACCATAAAGGATGGGTAAACATGACAAATTAATTGGGCCCAGCATTTCCAGGGGGCCCAATGGATATAGGTTAGGTGTTACAATAATTTTGTTTAAGGTCCGCAGTAGAAGAGAGGCATAGAATCCGGGAGTCGGATGTTTAAAGTTAAGTTTTACTTTAGTTTTTACACCCGTTGCAGTTGTTATGGTACTTATGAAACGCACCCCTATACCTCTGGTTATTACAGTACATTCACACACACCCCCGCCCCGTTCCAATGACAGATTTACAGATGATTTCTTTTTTGAAGGGCCCACATCGTTTACCTTCCATGGGGTCCACAATTGGTAGCAGCGCACCAGGTTGTATCAATAATCATATGTTTACTTGAGTGACTCCTATTGGTGAACAACAGACACAAACCCACCAAGTGACGCTTCAACATTTCAAGACGTGACGTTTCAAGATGACATAGTGTAAAACAATCTAGTTTTATGATAAATCCAAGAGAATAACAAGTTTAATTATGGTGCCTTATATTTTCTATGGTACAAAGAACATACACCACAACAATGTGTCCAGTATTTCACACCTACTTTAAAGTTATTGGGGTTTTCTAAAATGCAAATAGATATTTTTCCTGAGAATAAGACCAAACATGCAAACTTCAGCAGCATCTACACACAACAAAGCTCCAGTCTACCACGGCTGAACAGAGCAACAGGCCAGATTTCCCTTCCTCTGGCTCCATAATGATGTAAATAGGGAAGTAGTCCAGTGTCATTCACTTTATTTGGTTCCTCTAATTAGTACTCAGGTGGTCCATCTTTAAATAATTGCGCCTTTAATAAGATTTTATGGTTAAGAAATTGTGTGATTGACAGGTGTGATTGACAGCTCACTTGTCTGTTGAGTCAGACTTTCTGAGCTTCTGTTTAATGAATACATTTTTTCCTTACAGACAGCGCAAGTGTAGTTATGTTTAACAGGCTGTTACACTAAGACCATCAAATGACTGTTACACAAATGTTTGATGAAATTTATCACTTTACCGACTCAGTGAGCTGCATTTAGAGTTTGCTCACCCGTGACCCATTACAGTTGGCTCTGATCCCTCATGCTCCTGCAGCTCCACCCTTTGTCACATCCAGCTAAAAAAGCCAGCAAACCAATGAGCTTTTTATATAGAGTCTATGATTCTGATCTTCAATGCCACAAACTTATTTTTCTTTTTCAGTATGTGTTCTATATATGGGTGCTTCTATGAACCTGGGTTCATTTTGGTACCTGGCACTTTGCCAGCTTTTTTAGCCCCAATAATAAAAGAGAAATTTAGACATATTTCCCCCCAGGATGTACCTAATGATGACCTCAGATAAATGCAAAAAAAATTATACAAAATTACGCAAAATACAAAATTGCAAAATTATACAAAATTGGGACAGGAAAAGCTACCTAGGTGTCAGTGCATTTGATCTGGAAAACATGGCTTGAAATGGTCTTCTATCCCACTATAAATAAAGACACTGTGTTAAATTTGAGGATCCTAGTGGTTTTTCTAATCCAGACATGCAGGTTGTTCATGAATTGGCGGTCTCATTCCAGGTTTCATGTGTAACCCATCGTGTCCACTTGCATTACATGCAGAACCGGCCCATTTAAACACATAAATCGAGAGTGGTTTTGCAACAGCGGTCATTTTTGTGAAACACTCTGCCTTGCATAATTAGTTCGATTCCCAATTTTTGTCCTTTTTACCATGCTACATGCAGATTTTTGTATAAAAGTAATATAAAAATGTGTTTTATTTGAAAAATTGTTTCTCTTGTATCTCAGTAAATATTTATTTATTAAATAGACCCAAAGTGCTTCCAAACTTCATAACATTAGTCTACATCTTGTTTGAATTTTTAGCCCCTCTGCGCCCCTTTTTATTAGGTACCAGTTTCATAGAAGCACCCATATGTATAAATAACTATTGTTAGGCTTATACTACCGTATGCAAGGGGGCATGAAACAAACAGAAAAAAACTCTTGAATCCCAATTACTCGTATGACGATTAGTTGTAAAATGTTATTCATAATTTTACCAATAAAGAGGTAGTGTGGACAGATGACCAGCACTGGTTGTCATTGTTTTGCTCATAAGTCACTGGACACACTGTACTACTCCACTGGGAGGATGATGCAGCTGCCCACATGTGCCTGCAGCTCTCATTGATAAACGAGAACAGGGATATTCAGGAACATGTGATCAATCAGCTGGTTAGGCTTATCTGATAACAACACACAAGCATACACACAGACACAGACACACAACATTTCCCAGCAATCATGTTTTACTGTAAAGCAGCTCTGACATTTGTATGCCAGTCTCTGCTAATACTAGTAAACAACCAGTAAACACAAGCAATGGCACTATATTATCACCTCAGGCTCTCTCCTGCATGTGTGTCTGAATGGGAATGGGATATTTAATTTTTATGCTTTTTATGTATCATATAAGTTATTGTTTATGTTTGTTAGAGATTTAAAGTGATATAATAAACAGTTCTTTGGAACTGGAAAAAGCTCATATCTGAATAATGGGTCGATTCCCCACAATTTCACAAGAAAAACTTTAACACTGAAGGCATCATAATTGTATTTTGTGTAACTACAGGTCGAAGTCATAATAATAAATACACACACCTGATCCAAATTTTAAGACCAGCTGAAAAATTGCCTGAATTTCCATTTTGCACGGTTGGATCTTAAGAAGGTTCTAAGTAGAGTTTCAAAATGTAAAAAGAAGAAATGGGAGTGACATAAAAAAAAATTTTTGAGTAAGCAATTTATTGAAAACAACAGTTAACTGAAATAGGTTGTTCATCAGCTGATGAAAAGACCACAGCCTTTAAAAGCCAAAATCTGTGCAAAAATGTGGATTCAATGTCATTTTCTGTCAGGTATTCACACTGTCATGACCTCCTGATGGCAAGAGTAAAAAAGCTCTTTGAATGAGGTCGGATTGTTGAGCTGCATAAGCGAGGCCTTGCACACATCATCGCTGCTGAGGTTGCAAAATGCAAAATGTGCAGTGAAAAAAGTCACTTCTTGCAATTTTTCAACTGGCCTTAAAATTTTGATCAGTGTATTTATTATCCGAAATGTGTTTTATCTAAGGTCTCGATCAGGGTCATCATGTTCTGACATTATCATTATCATCATCATCATCATCATCATCATCATCATCATCATCATCATCATCATCATCATCATCATGAAATCATGATCCTAGAGAATACCTCAAGCCAAAGCATGTTTGTCTAGCTTTAATAAAGTTGTTCTATATTACTAAATGTTTTTCTTCTGCATGCATCTTGGACGTAGGTGAAGTTGTTGGGGAGGCTTCTACTTAGTTTCCCCTTCAAAGTAAAAAAAAAAAAAAAAAAACTATATAAATGAACAAGTCTGAAACACTTAAACATCCCACTCAAAGTAATTTCTCCATAAAATTGGAGCTAAACCTTAAGTAACCCCCCAAAAAATCTAAGTGGGAGTGACTAATATTTTTCCAGCTATTATTTTTGGAAGCATAATTTTAACTATTATCAGTGCCAATTTCTGCTGATACTGACTACATGTAAAACATCCTATTAGCAGCTATTAATCAGTCTATACTTACATACTGTACATTCTAATATACAAAAAAAAAACCAAAAAACACACACACATCCTAACTTTTTATATAATCTTTGGACAACAAGCTTGGAAACCGTAAAGGAGTATGCATTGTGTTATTGCAATAGCATTTGCAGTTTTCATTACATTAATCACATAAGAAACAAATAAGTTTCCATTTCCTCAAATCCAAACCAATATCCAAAGGAAGCATCTGTGTTGGTTCAATAACATATATATGATCCATGTTAGTATGGACCTAAGGTGTTCCCATTTTCAAAGTTTTCATCCCACTTTGAGTAGATTTGATCATTTACAGGCAGAATACATGCAGTGCTTTTATAAGTTCTATGTACTGTATACCCAGCTGATTGGTGTTCTCTCATAGTCATTCAGAAATACTGTAAAAGTCATGTAAAAGTTAATTATTCATGTGTTTTCCTTGGTTTAGTTTTAAATAGCATGCTATATTGGACTGTACATCAAACCTATAATTAAGATAGTGTCAACATTTCAGTGTTGGCAGTATTTGATTTGTCAATGTCACACTTACTTTTCAGCATCTAAAGAACTAACCATGGTACCGACTGATGAATTACAACTAAGGCAATGTCTACAATAATACGGTTTGGCTTTAAAATACGGTCACATTTTGTTAAACCCACTTTTATTAGTCTTTGGTCCATTTATTTGTGTATTTGGACCCTAATAGTTCAAAAAGTTGGAATTTGAACCCTCCAGGTGCTGCAAAGCTATCTTTATATTCATTTGGGCAAAAATCGAGTGAATTTCTACAACCTGTTTTAATTCCTGCTTAATTTGTTACGTCTATAACGAGTTAGGTCATGACATTTGCACACATAAGGTCAAGACTTCCGACAAACATTTCTTTGAGTACGCCATAATGATACCACCTAAAATGTTCCATTGTTGGTTGAACTGGACAGAGCAGCACAGCCAACAAGCTGGAGGGGGTGGGGGATGAAGTGGTTCATTTGTCTTTAAAGGGCCAACGCTCAAAACAACCTTTCTGGTGTCATTACTCAGAAATAGGGTTTAAGATGGACCTGTGGAGTTGAGTTAATGAAGAATTCAGACCCAGGCATAGCATTTATAGTTTATGTAGACCACAGGGAAATGTTTTAAAATGCATAATTCCATTTTTTTTAAAAAAAGCAAAATATTGCTCCTTTAACTAAGTTATACCTAAATCTACATGTAATAAATCCTGTTGAGGAAACCATGATGCATACACCTGCCTGATTGTGTCATCAGTAAGTACATATACATCCCTGATACATGATAAGTATATCATGCCACCCTTTTCTAAAACAAAACAAGACACCGGCCTTGGCTACTAGTTGTTAATTCAGCATAGACACTGAATTACAGGTGATTTTGTCCTTGTTGTCTCTGCTAGCAGCTGTTCTGCAGTTAAACTCTATGTTTTCTTGTGCTAATACTGAGATTCACCTGAGGACAGCTGTTATTTGTGTGATTTGCAGCATTTCCAGCATCATCAGCACTGCTAGTCCTGTGATGAGCATTTTAGGTGTGTCAGAATACTAAAATCACATCTGGATAGAGATTGTTTTCATTGTAAATGTTGTAAATAAAATATTTTAGTTAGGATGTAGCCTGATAGGGTTGTTATCATAGCAGAGTAATAGTCAATTTAAAGGGGTCATATTTTGCTAAACCCACTTTTATTAGTCTTTGGTACATTTATTTGTGTATTTGGACCCTAATAGTTCAAAAAGTTGGAATTTGAACCCTCCAGGTGCTGCAAAGCCGTCTTTATTTTGGCAAAAATCGAGTGGATTTCTACAATCCCTTTTAATTCCTTCTTAATTTGTTACGTCTATAAGTAGTTACGTCACAACATTTGCACATATAAGCTCAAGACTTCTGACGAACATTTCTCTGAGTACATCTGAGTAATTTTTTATCAGCAGCAGTGGTTGTAGTCCATAAAAATAATGAAAATATGTCCAAACTTTGAGCCAATTACCAAAAATGTTCAGTTGCTGGTTGAACGGGACAGAGCAGCATGGTCAACAACCTGAAGGGGGTGGAGCATGAAGAGGCTCATTTGCATTTAAAGGGCCAGCGCTCAAAACAACCTTTCTTGTGTCATTACTCAGAAATAGGGTTGAAGATGGACCTGTGGAGTTGAATTAATTAAGAATTCAGACCCAAGCATAGCATTTACAGTTTATGTAGACCACAGGGAAATGTTTTAAAATGCACAATTCCATTTAAAAAAGCAAAATATGACCCCTTTAAGTAAGTGGTGGCAACAACTAACTAAAAAAAAAAAGGAAAAGGTTATGAAGAATATTGTGGATCAGGGTGAAGAGTGGACTATTGTCCTTGTTAGAGGTCTGTGCTCTGTGTGTGCCCTTGTAGTCACCAAAGTGATGGAATAATTTCATGTCTTTATGATGGGAGCCCAGAAAACATGGCTGCTCAAGCTTGAATTAGAAATCATCTCATACCACAAGCACTTTTTTTTTCAAATATTCTATTAGTTTAAGAGTGATTGAATGATTTAATCACTTGAAAAAATGATTAGTTTGTATAATACACAAGCGCATAACCTGACAAACACATACACATTCAAGTGCACACAGGTGCTCTAACCAGTAACTGATTGAATTTACGGCAGCATAAGCCTGCTGAGCAGAGCCCAAAGAGCATCCATGGCGTGTGTTTAGAGGTCCCCCTGGACTATTAAATCAACCTAGAGTGGATCAGGAAGCCATTGCCATAGTGACGGCTAAAGGAAGGGCTGTGATTTACAGTGACCCCACCAAACGCTGTAAACACAACCTACTATCATGATCAATCACGCACAATCGTCGCAAACACATCGGGAAAAAAAAAAAAAAAAAAACTCAGGGTGGTGGTATAAAGCTGTTCCCCAGGGCGGAGCACATTAACAGCCAGTACCCTGTCATGGTTCAGCTGCTGACAAGAGCACAGTCCAGCCAGACCCAGGACAGGGGAGTAGGACATGACGTCTGTTTGTTCACTCCAGCAAAGAACAGAGGAATTGCTTCTTTCCATATTTGATAACACAAATCTTTTACACTACAGAATACTGTAACTGATACTGTAACTGTAACTAATACTGATGTATCAAGATGGCACAACAGTCCACCTCAGTACTTTTCATCTGACATTACATTACCTGACAGAAAAGAATCTCTTTGAGCCTCTTCACTCTGCTTTTAGGGCAAACCATTCCACTGAGACTGCACTGACAAAGGTGGTTAATGATTTGTTGTTGAACGCTGACTCTGATTGTGCTTCAGTCTTATTGTTGTTGGACCTCAGTGCTGCTTTCGATACGGTTGATCACTGTATTTTAATTGAAAGACTTGAATACCATTTTGGCATCTCTGGCAAGGTGCTATCATGGTTAAAGTCTTATCTGTTAGAGAGATCTCAGTGTGTTTTATTTAATAATGTCCTGTCTGAGTCTTGCATAGTGAAGCATGGGGTTCCTCAGGGTTCTGTTCTGGGCCCTCTGCTTTTTCACTGTATCTTGCACCACTCGGTAAATTGCTACATTCCCTGGAAATTGATTTTCACTGTTATGCTAATGATTTGCAATTGTACATGCCTTTAACATGTGAAAATAGGCCTAACCTGTCAAAAATCGAGGGTTGTCTTTCAGCCGTTAGGGATTGGCTCTCTGAAAATTTCCTTTTCCTGAACTCTGCAAAGACTGAAATGATGATCATTGGACCACAGAAATTGCAAAATTTAATCAATAATGTTTCTTTATCTCTTGATGACTGTGTTGTCCTTGGCAGAGACAAGTTGAAAAACCTTGGTGTCATTTTTGACAAGTCACTTGCTTTTGATAAGCATATCAAGGAGGTGACTCGATTATCATTTTTCCATCTTCGAAGGATCGCTAAGATCAGGCCAATTCTAAGTGACAAAGATGCTGAAGTCCTCATTCATGCCTTCGTAACATCTCGGTTGGACTATTGCAACGCTCTTCTTTCAGGATTACCCAAAAAAAGTTTCAGAGTCTTGCAGATGGTGCAAAATGCTGCAGCTCGGGTCCTGACTGGAGCTGGGAAATTTGAACACATTACCCCAGTGCTGGCCTCTCTGCACTGGCTTCCATGTCAGGTTCGTGCTGATTTTAAGGTGCTTTTATTGACTTATAAAATTTTAAATGGAGCGGCACCTTCTTACTTGACCAAGCTGGTTAGACTATATGCACCTTCTCGTGCCCTTCGCTCTCAAGGATCTGGCCTCCTGATTGTGCCTAAAGTCAGGAAAAAGACTGTCGGTGAGCGAGCCTTTTCTATCCGTGCGCCAACACTCTGGAACAGTCTTCCTCTGGACATAAGGCAGGCATGTTCTGTGGAGGTTTTTAAAGCAAAGCTCAAGACCCACTTGTTCACTTTGTGTTATAAGTCGTGATGTGCTTTTATTGTTAATGTTTTTAGCTTTTATGTTTTATTGTTTTATTGGGATTGATTTTATATCTGTACAGCACTTTGATTGAAAGCGCTTTACAAATAAATTATTATTATTATTATTATTATTACATACCTGATGTATACAGATTCAGATTCAGAAAACTTTATTTATCCAATACAGCTAATTCATCAGTCAACATTCAAAGTGCAGTGTGTCAAACATGAATCAGTATACAAATACAAGATAGGCGCTATATGAACTGTTGTCCTCGTATGATGATGACGCACTATTGGTTTTTTCATACTTGCACTATTGTTCTGTCTACTGTTTAATGTCACACTATTTGTACACTGCAAATGATTTGGTTCTTACCAAGATAAAAAAAAAAACAAGTTAGATTTAGAAGTGTTAGATAATGTATCTTGTTTTAAGAGTTGGTTTCTTATTTTAAGTGTTCATACATCTGTAGACATGCTTATTTCAAGAATAAGCATGTCTTAATTCATTCTTAATTCAAGAAATCCTTTCAAGTGAAATTATCTTGCTACATGGACCTTTTTCCTTAGATTT
This sequence comes from Sphaeramia orbicularis, assembly GCF_902148855.1. Taxonomy (NCBI): domain Eukaryota; kingdom Metazoa; phylum Chordata; class Actinopteri; order Kurtiformes; family Apogonidae; genus Sphaeramia; species Sphaeramia orbicularis. The sequence continues at coordinate 34,093,643 of NC_043977.1, read as the reverse complement.
AGTTTTTTTGTTTTTTTTTTTTATCTTGTTTTTAGACATCCCTTTTTTGCAGTATACATTTTTGTAAAAAAATTTTTATTCTTAATGGACATATTAAAAAAAAAAAAAAAAAAAAAACTTATCTGAAACACATGAAAGTAAATTCCGTGTTTGAGCACACAAACTTGGCCAATAAAGCTGATTCTGAACTTGCATTTTTATTTATTTTTTTGTCAGTACATAGACACATACTGAAATTAACCTTCTGCTTTTAACCTATCACTAGGGTAGTGCAGGAACACACCACACACACTGCAGACCAGGAGCAGTGGGCTTACCATATCAAGTGCCCAGGGAGCAAATGGGGGGTTAAGTTCCTTGCTCAAGGGCACATCAGCTAACAACTTTTTCTGCCAGTCTGGGGAATCGAACCTGCAATCCTTTGGTCACAAGCCGACTCTCCAGTCTTTGAGGCCACAGCTGACATAACTCTGTCGTCACTTGTTCTATTAATGGATGCACTGATCTGATGTGTTTTTTAAACTCTGATACTGTTACTTTGAGTATACAGTATTAATATCAGACTGATGCATTACTTGTTCCATTTTTGTTTCCCATTTTGGAGTGGTTTCCTTTTACCTTCATTTGCCCAGGAAATGATACTAATGTTAAATACAAGTTTCTGCTACTCACAGGGAGAGACAAACTCCTGATGAAAACAGAAGACACTGCAAGGAATAACAAAGGATAAGGATACATATCAGATGTACCATGCTGTCATTGTTATCCATTTGAGCTGCAGACTGTGTACACATGAGACTATTCTACAACAAGAAACTGACATCGTCTGGCTTCATCTCAGTTTCATACACTCTATTTTTAAGTAGGGTCCTGCCATTCTATCAATGATACTGATCTTTGAGTTGAGTTTCATCTGTACTCAAATAACAGCATTTGATGATTATTTTTGTGCATTTAAATATTGCAGCAATGTAATGTCTTTCAGTGACGTGGAACTAAAATATTCCAATGTGATAATGAAACATGAGATAAAACCTTGAATCAAAGCTTTAAAATTTCAGGTAGTGAGAAATTTATGACATTTATTTTAAAACTTTAATTCACAGAGACATTAATTAGTCTCAGAAATGTTAAAATTATATTTTATTTCAATAAAATAAATATATACTGTTATTGTAAATCTAAAGTGACAAAAATCTTGATTCCAAATTGCAAAATATTCACAGATAATGTATTTTATTTAATTAAAGCCATTGTCGGCAGTATTATCGCACTTTTTTGTGGTTACGTTGAGATACATTATAAAAAGATACAACTGCAAAAAAAATAAAAAATTCTAAGAAAGAAGAAAAAGCCTTATTTCTAGAACATTTGTCTTATTTTTCATCTGAATAGGGAAACAAGCTTGCCAAATTTTTACATAAGTCAATTATTATTATTATTATTATTATTATTATTATTATTATTATTATTATTATTATTATCTTTAAAATATATCAAACTTTTTCTTAATAAGATTTTTCAGCTAATATCAAAGTGAGTTTATTTCTTGTACTAAGTACTATTTGCTAAAATTCTAGCCTTTTTATCTTGTTGTAAGGCACATTATGTTTTTTTTTAGTTGGCTTGTTTTTAAGAATTCTAGCCAAGAATTGTTTTCTTTCCCCATTGGCTGAATTTTTTACTCAATATACGCCAATTTGACCAGATTTAGGAATATTGGGCTTATTTCTAAAACGGCATTTTTTGCAATAAAGGACTTGGTTTAATACAGGAAAGCTCACAAATACGTAATTGAAACAAAATCAGTACTTTCCTTAAAAAAAACTTAGAAGAGTTTGGGTGTAAACTCTGCTCTTTGTGGAATGAAGTAAAAAAGTTGCAAGTTGACTGTTGCATAGATTATAGTTGTAGCAAAATATAGTGTAAGTGACATTGTGATTTGCATTTTTAGTTTTTCAGGAATGTAATTTCTTTCCTAAAGTCAACTTATACTTGAGCATATGTGAACACTAACCCTGCAGCTTTCTGTTAAAGAGAGGTATAACGCAACAGAGTGAGGCAGGGGGACTCCAGGGCACTGAATCTATAGGACAGGAGATGTTAAGTTGGAGGTGAGAAATAACTGGTGCAATGCAGGTGAGCGAAGAAGAGGTTTTGCGGGTGGGAAGAGGGGAGAGAGAGTCAGGCCTCTGCAGTGCTTTGCTGTAGGAGAACATCAATCCAGAGTCCACTTAGCTGCCATCTCTGCCTTCAGACTCCAATGGGACCCCATACTCTGAGAACAGGAGGGACAAGCATTTGCCCTGCAGCACTGTACCCTGCTAACTGCTCCGTGCAATAGCATTACTCACTATTATTATTATTGACCCTGTGTGTGCATTGCAGTAAATACAACGATCCTGCGCGCAGTCCTTTAATCACTTTTCAGTTTTATACAGGCAAGCCTAGTAAACTATGATACGTCTCAGGTTTTTCATCACTAAGAGCAGGTTTCCATGCAACTGTGTTTTTTATGCACAGTTTTAATTAATGCATTACAGAAAACCTTGAGAGGAAACTCTGATTTTTTTTCCTTAAAAGATCTGGCTTGGTTTTCCTAGTAAAAGTACCAACTGTAATAGAAACAGATTTAGTGAATGAATTATGACATCCAGTAATCATGTAACTTAATTGGAAAAATGGAAAAACGCAGCAGATGGAAACATTAGACACGCATTAATGGTCGATGCACATTTGGAGTATGTTTTTTTTTGTTTTTTTTTTTCAAAAAATGAAGAAAAGGAAACAAGAAATAAAGGCTGACCCTGAACTCATCTTTCAGACAGATTTGGATCATTTACCAGCTTGTTCAACATCCCACATGTTGTGATTGGTTGAAGGTCATTTTTCTGTTATTCAGATGAGTGATAAGACAGTCTGACTGCACAGCTTTATGTTTTGGGTTATTTTAGGGTGCAGACAAATCTTACAAAATAAAATATGGTAGGTAATCTAACGGAAGCTTTCACAGGTAGGTAGGATTAGCTCTAAATGTCTGAAGGTACGATGAACTTTTTCCTATGGATTCTGAAAACAAGCATGGAAAAACACCTCAGAACCTCAGATTGTAGAAGAAATTAGAAAAACTTTTTCTTGTTTTGTTTTTGTTTGTTTCAAATGGCTACAGGAACTATCACAGTGTACACAGGACATAAGGAAACTGCGATGTTTACTGAATTAATACAAAAACTAATTGTATATGCTGTATCAGATGGGAAACCCAATGATAGTGTCATGTATCAAGATTTGCTAAAACAAATGCAGGGCCAAGGCTTTGACAAATTAAGAAATTCAGAGAACCCAGTGGAAGAGATAAAACTAGAAGTGGTAGAAGTTCATACTACTATCAACAGTTTTTTTTTTGACAAAACGTAAAATTCTGGTTCTTTCATTGGTAGATACGACATCACTTGGATTGTAAAATGTTGTATTTTTGTACAAAACACTACAGGTAACCGGCAAAGTGATGAAATCATCATCAAATCATTAGAGACATTAGTTAACACCATAACTCATAATGCTTCAATCTGTAAAACACTGACTCCCTTTCCATTTATCCCTATACAGTTAGTGTATATTTATCTCTACAGTTTGTGTATATTCTCATCCCTTTCCCTCTGCGTTGTTTGGTTTGCCTCCCATTAGAGTGTTGACAGACAGTGGATGCTCCATGCTGAGGAGATGCAGAGAGCGTGGGAGTTGATGGCCAGGATTATGCCACACAGAGCAAGGGATGCCTGCTTTCTCGCATTATTGCACTTGTCGAGGCTGCATCTCAAAGAATGTGCACTAAGTGAAATGTATGTTGATGATTTAGTCAATTCAGTCTAGATATTTGCATGTTTGGATTGATGATGATGAAGATGATGATGTAATATGTTAAATGTAATGAATCAATACCTGACACATTCCACGTTGGGTTTTTTTGTTGTTTTTTTGGGGGGGGGGTTTGTTTGCATAATGTTATTTTAAATTCAGAGTTTAAATCCTCATTGCTGTTAACCAGGCAGTACATACGACATCTGTGTGTTAATGCCTCATTCAGTGTAGCCTCATACACCTACAGTGCATCTCTGTGTTTTGTCTTTATCTCCCACACTGCAGATTAACTGTAGCTGTTTTCTTCACCTATTTGTCCTTTCTCCTTGTTTGTCTTCCTGCTTTCTTTTCCTTCTCTGCTCTTTTTAAGTATTTATACCCTGGATACAGCTCTTAACACTCGGGCTACATACCTGATTTCTTTTTCTTTTTTAAGTTTCTTTATAAATGGATACTGGACTACTAACAGAGGGCCTTCATACCTCTACACAGTGCTGTCACACTCTAATGACTTTTCTCCATTTAACACTACAGAGCATTTGCATCTCCGTTCACATCTCCTTTATGTGAACCTCTCCGTAACGGCTCTGTTTAGACATGACAGGACGTTTATGAATAGACCTGTAAGGCACTGTTTGGCAACCGAGAAAGAGGTAACAATGGCGCTGCAGGAGAACAGCAGCAAATTGTCAAATAATTACACATCAGAAGAAGGATGTTCTCACTTCTCTAACAAGCTGCGAAAGTAGATTTTCAAACTTATTTCATGACTTTGGCTTAATTAATGACCATCATTAGTGCAAAGACATTCATCACCACTTCTCACTTATTAGTGCACACTCCCTGATACATGTCCTCATCACTGTCACCGTTTTAGTATTACAGAATATAAAATTCAGTTGAATATTAAAGGTTCAATGTGTCCGATTTATGCATGAAGTTCCTGTCTGTCTGTGATGTGGGCCACTGCTGGAAAAAATGACTGCTTTCAATAATGGTTGTAGAAACAAGACAAAAAGAAAGACTAAGACAGCATTAGTTTATGCAGTAAAACTGATACTTCTGGCTTTAATGGTTGACTATGAAAAGGTTGCACTTTTTACTTTACCGTAAAATTCTTCTTGAATTTCTGTATGTCATCTCTTATTGACAGTATGCAGCAGATGAGCAAATCAAAATTGTACTTTTGTGAATATTTTCATTTTTTGACAATAAATGAGTAAAAATGCTACATAAATACTTTCAGTGAAGCCCTGTGATGAACCACTGACACATCCAGTGAGTACACTGCCTTTGCCCTTGAGCTGGGATAGACTTAGAACAAATGTCTCTTTATGTGCCAAAAAATTCACCATAGACACTGGAAGCGGTTCACATGAATCAAAGTTTTAAAAGCGGCTATTATGATTTTGACTATTTCAGAAGAGAAAAAAAAACAACTTTAGGTTGTCACATTGGTTAAAGGTGTTACAGAAAATACTAAGGAGCATCACTATTGCAACTTTTGCAACGAGAAAAACAGAGGGAGACTAAGGGGGTTATTTTAACATAAGACTCTTGTGAAAAATTTCCATCACATTTACATAACAAGGTGCAGGTCCTTCTCTCTATGCTGCCTCCGCAGTACTGTAAGAAGATGGCTCATCTACTGATGCCATCTTCTCCTCGGTGCCAAAGCAAAAAGGCAGTTTTCCTTCTCTTAACTGGATTATCAGTAATCAGTAATGATTACAGGGATGAGCTGACCTGGCCTTTTGCTCCATCTATGTGTGATAGAAGCTGGTGATCAGCAGCTACAGTAAAAGGTTGAATCAGGACAGTCTTTTCTCAGTACAGTGCTGCCAGGTCTTTGCTGTGTGCTCCAGGAACCATCCCAGTTACACACCCTGCATGCACTGCCTCACATACAACCACTCACTAATGCACTCATGCACTATGTCATCACTGAGAATACATGATCTGTTGCACACACACGTTCCTGAAGTACACATACATACTGTAGATCGCATGACACACCCAAAAGCAATGGAGTCATTTCAAAAAAGAAAAAAGTAGAAACGTGAGTTATCACTCAGGGTTATTTTCTGATACCCCTGAGGGCTCCTTCATACCATGAAGACAATTAGTAGTCCTGAGTCATAGCTGGCTAGAACCAGGAGTGTAGGAGTGAAAGCAGCTAAAAACAGCAGCAACAACACCCTGATGTGAGGGTGAAAGCTATTGTAGAATGCTAATTTTCCAATGTAAAAAAAGAATTCACTCAGTGAAACATTGCAGGTAGAGACTGCAAACTTGCCAGAATAGTCTGAGTGGAAATTCATTTGGACTGTAAAAGAGGCTGGGGCTCATGGAAAATGAAAGTGAATAAGAATGTTGCCACAGATACTGTAACAGTGAGGTGGTTTGGCTGCATAATGCAATGGAACTTCTCAGAAAGTGTGCCATAAATTTACTTGGACTAGAGCGATGCTTAAGGCAAACATCAAGAGCATGGACATTCTCATTAAAACTCAAAAAAAATTACCTCGAGGCCTGTCCAACACACACTGATACACATATATAGTATAGTGCATATGAAGTTACACAATCATTCAGGCAAGCTTGAGCACTTCAATTCTTCTAAAATGTAATTATGAAATATTAAATATTAATAGGGCAGCATGGTGGTGCAGTGGTTAGCACTGTCACCTCACAGCAAGAGGGTCCTGGGTTTGATCCCAGTGGGGTTTCTCTGTGTGTACTTTGCATGTTCTTCCCCTGTCTATTCTTTCCAAGTACACCAGCTTCCTCCCACCATCCAAAGACATCCACATTAATAGGTTAACTGGTCAATCTAAAGTGCCCGTAGGTGTGAATGTGAGAGTGAATGGTATTGCACTTATTTTTCTTAATAAATTTTAGTTTGTTTATGTTATTCACATTGTTTTAAAGGATAGTTTGTAAATGTAGACATTTCCTTGATGTAATTTTTACTTTTTTCACTCGAAAACACAGAGAAAAGTTCGGAGTTGACATTTTTAAAAATATTATTATGCTATTATTTTACTGGTCTGGCCCACTTCAGATCATATTGTGCTAAATGTGGCCCCTGAACTAAAATGAGTTTGACAGCCCAGCTCCAAAGCATTAAGTGGCTCAGAAACTGAATGAATGAATGAAATATTAATGATTCATCTGAAAATTGCTTATAATGCTAACAAAATCATTTGTACATTGTAGCATATAAAATGTGCAAACAGTAATGCATATTAAGTCATCTTAAATGAAGTCTAATATCCGGAATAAATGACTAATAATATTTTCTTTTGTGGAATGATTTCCATGGAAACAATTGCGACACAAATTCAATGTGAAGGAAAAGAGAAAAGAGGAGAAATTTTGAGCAGTGGCATCAAAACTCAGGAAAAAAACTGCTATAAAATGCTTTACAATACAGTAATCTTTTTAAAGAGATTTTCATATTTACAACTAGAAATCTGAGATTTATTTAGTGCAACATAAACCTACTGTACATACACAAACTACATTGTTTTCTTTGGCTCAAGATATTACAACTAACAGTGGACTGGATGTTAATAATGGTAGATTTGAGGGAGTTTTTTAGCTCTTATTTATCTAACTATTTATTGTTATATATTATTATTATTATAACAGTGCCGATTTATTCATCTATCTCTAAATGTTACATCAACAAGGCCAAATATTTTTAAAGCTGTGGCTTTTACTTTGAGCTACATCATTAAAACCGCATGATGACACCTGTGAACGTTTTGTTGTTTTGGTAAAATGGTAAATGGACTGCATTTATATAGTACATTTTCTACACCTTCATGGTGCCCAAAGTGCCTTATAAAGCCTCACATTCACCCATTCACACACTCATACACCAGTAGGCGGCTGTCGACATGCAAGGCACTGCCAGGCCCTACTAGGAGAAATTTAGGGTTCAGTGTCTTGCCCAAGGACACTTCGACATGTGCAGAGGTGGGTAATCCCAGCTCCATAGAGTAAAAGTCCTGCCATGTATTGGTTCTACCTGTTCACTTAACACAGGTGATTCCACTGATTATCCCATCTACCTGGATGAGCAGTTGTGCTCATCAAAATGGGCTGGTTCAGTGAGTGGTTGGAACAAATACATGGCAGGACTTTTACTCTAAAGAGCTGGGATTACCCACCTCTGGTCATGTGGACAGTCGGAGCCAGGATTTGAACTGTCGACTCTTCGGTCATTGGACGACCCACTCTAACAACTTTTACAACAAGAGCCTTTATTTTGAATAAGTGACTTCCATCGTCTTTGCATCGTCAACTCTAACTCTTATTATCATTAATTACTGAGTAAACACACACAATGCACACTGGGTTTATCTTTTACATGTTTAATTAACAGAGTGACCTTGGCCCTAATGTCCTTTGTTTTGTCCTTTAGTCTTGCAGAGCGAAGAGAAGACTTGAAGAACGAGGTTTTGTGTTTCCCTCTGGGTTGATACGCTCAATAAAGCATCAATCACAGCTTGCGTGCATCAGTCTCTCTCTGCACTGCTTTCTATGGAAAACTTTATTCATGGGCTTTCAAGACATTATTGCAAAGGGGACTCACACAGAAAGATGAAGGTTTTCATGTGGGTTCCAGTGTTTTTGTGCATGTGTATGAATGTGTCATTATTACATACAGATCTGTCCTGCAGTACACATTTCCACCACAGAGGAACCAGTCAGGATTTCCTGTCTCTGTATACCTGCTCACACCTAGAGTTATTTATTGTATCACATGCACACTTTCTTTCTCTGTTGTGAAGTGTGTGACTCATCACTGACACATCTGTAACTTTGTTGGGACTCAGAGTGACAATCTCACATCACAGTTTTACAGAAAGGAGAGTTCAAAGTCTCACCTTTCTTAAACTCGATCCCGAAAAAAGCAAATAGGTTTAATTATGAACGGGCACGTGTTAAACTGTAAAAGAGATGTTTCTTTTCTTGCTGCCATGTGTCAAAAGTTGAAAATCTCTCCCTAAGTATTCTTTACTGATCGTTGGTCGCCCAACATCCAGGATATCTGCAGCAAATGTCTAGAAGGAAAGGGTACTTGGTTTCACTGTGTCTGGAGCTGTCCAAAATTGCAGAAGTTCTGGAAGTCAGTCATACAAACTTTGTCCAAGATCGCTGGTGTGACGGTGCCTTTTCAAGCAAAGACGTGTGTGTCGGGTATATTTCCAGACAGCTGTGTTTTTACTTCAAGTCAGTCAACACTCATCGACTTTGGACTCCTGCAGGCCAGGAGGATGATATCTTTATACTGGAAGAAAATGGACATACCCTCAGTACATATGTGGGTGAGGGAGATGACATCTTGTATTGTATTGGAACAACTCACTTATATTGTTAAAGGAAGGGGAGGGGATTTTGTGAAAATAAGGTCACCTTTAACTGAGTTTCTCAGATGTTATGAGACCAATTAATTTTGAAAATGGTGCTGATTTATGGAACTGTATGCTGTTTATTTATGCTTACTTTATTTTATTTTTATTCTATTTATTTATTTATTTATTCCATTCATTTATTTATTTGGGGGAATATGTTGCTTATTGTTTCCTTTATGTTGAGTATATTGTTAATTGTGTAATATAAAGTTCAGTAAAGATATTGTTTAAAAAAAAAAAAAATCTTTACTGTCTGTCTTCATCTACTGCTCTTACAGCACACACTTCGAGTAGGCTGAGTGTGTGTGTGTGTGTGTGTGTGTGTGTGTGTGTGTGTGTGTGCATGTGTGTGTGTGTGTGTGTGTGTGTGTGTGTGTGTGTGTGTGTGTACTGTCTTCCAGAACCCTGAGGTGACTTGTGGCATTTCTATGGTTTCTCTCTGAGGAAAGCAAAGCCTCCTGCTGCTATACTTGACGCTGCCCTTTCTGTCGTTGATTCTCCTCACCTTCTTGTCCTCACTTTTCCCTACCTTTAGGCAAGTTTCTAGGCAGAAAAGTGCAGCGTTGACAGGTGCATTTGTATTTCTCTGAACCATGGTGTAGCTTTATGCCTCTGGATGTTCTTTATTTTGAAAACTTAACCGTGCTGCAGAGTACAAACACTGGCAGTAGGGTGTTTGCCGTCCAACAGTCTGCTGCATACGTACTGTCAAATATGTCTGTTGTACTGCGCTCAAAACACTGGAAGGACACAGATATAAGTCTCTAAACTCACAAAAACCTAATGTTTTTCAACTTCAAACCAATCTTCACACTTTGTTAGTGCCATGTCAGAGCTGGAGATTGGTCTGGCGCCATCCATTTTCTTTCTGGAGTGCAGGTTAAAAACTCTGTGATGTTTGATTGGTTTGTATTTCTTTAAACAAATCCCACTCATCTTGGGCGGTGAGGGAGCAACAGTGGTTTGGCAAAACAGTGTCGGGAGAGAAGTTGTTTTGGTTGAACATTCGCATGTGGAGAAGCACACTGTGGTATTTAAAGGACTGAAGAAAACGGCATATAAAAGCATGTGTCTCCATTTTCAGCGTCTAGTTGTGGAAGTTGTTTTTCTTTCAAATAGCAACGAGAATGCCAACTACAATAATCACCCAATGACAGAATTATTCTAGTAGAGTCCATCCTAGGAGCCCAACCTGTTTCAAGTTGATTAAGCACCAGAAGAGCCATCCAAATGTACAGCTGAAAAGAAATTGACTTTTTATATTACTGGTCAGAGGAAACTAGAGTTATAATAAATAAAAGGTGGTGAAATAAAGTAGATACAGAAACATATGTGCTGTTGTGTGCATCAAAATATCTTCATTTTTGATAATATCGAAAATGGTGACATTTTGTGTACTATCCCCATAATAACACACCACTATTAAGAATCTGGTACATCCAAACACCATTATGTTACATGAAAACAGGGTGTTTTTGACATACAGAAATCTGTCAAAGATCATTTTGCTAATACAAGGATAAAGACATATCGTAAACAGTGAACTGTAAGATGAACTGCATTATTATAGTCTGTGAAATATATCTGATGCTTGTCAATACAGTTGAGGTCTGATGTTTACAGCACATACACTTTTAATTCAATTACATTTTTTTTGTTATTGGGTTTTTTCACAGTTCTGACCATTACATTTCAACATATTCCCTCTGTTCTTCAGTTTACTTATCACTTTATTACCCCGCCCCCCCGAAGGGGAGGCAAAGGGGATATTGCTTTTGGTTCGGTTTGTCTGTTTGTTTGTTTCTTTGTTTGGTTGTTAACACTCTAGCAGTAAAACTATTGGTTGAATTCACACCAAATTGGGTTTATAGATTGCCAGTGACCAAGAATAGATCTGATTACAATTTGGGAGAAGTAGGTCAAAGTTAAACATTTTTATGATTTTTTTTTTCCCCCCATTTACTTATAATGGGTGAAATTTCAAATGTCTGTAGCAGCAAAACAATTGGTTGAATTCATACCACATTGGGCTAATAGATTGCCAGTGACCAAGAATACATGTCATCACATTTTGGGAAATGTAGGTCAAAGTTTACATTTTTTATGAATTTCTTAAATCTTTTTTTTTTTTTCCCATTTACTTGTAATGGGCGAAAATTCACATGTCTATAGCAGTAATACTCTTGGTTGAATTCATACCAAGTTGGGTTTATAGATTGCCAGTGACCCAGAATAGATGTGGTTGCATTTTGGGAAAAGTTGGTCAAACTTCCATTTTTTTTATGAATTTTTAAACTTTTTTTTCTCCCTTTTACTTATAATGGGTGAAATGTCAAATGTCTATAAAAACATCAATTTTGTTTCAATTTACTTCAAACTTGGCACATATATAGAGGCAATTGATATGCTGACATCACCACATGCATAGACATGATGACATCAGCTGGATCCATGCCAAATTAAGCTACAATACGTGCAAGGGGCGGGGTTTGTTGTGCCTGGAACCACTTGTTTCATGATGTGAAATGTCAGAATAATATCAAAGTGAATTTATGATTTAAGCTTTGAATATAGTTTGAATGAAAGCCAAGTTTTACACTTCCATCCTCAAATGTAGCGGAAGAGAAACAGAGAACTGGCACTTACTGTCTGATATTGTTTGATATTAAATTAAACACTAAGTTTATGTGGGTGCATGACATACCTGTAGCCCCAAAGATCCCTTAACCTCTCCAAATTCATGTTCCTCAGGTATGTGTTGGCACAAAAGAACAGCTCTGGGCCCAGTGCACTATTTGTTGTGAAGTGGGGGCCATCGGAAGTGGGCTAGTACAGTAAGTGATGACTGTACTGGCCACAATGACACCCAGGAGCCTAGAGCTACAACACACTCGCTCAAATGTAGCACAGTCTCTAATTAACTAATGAAATATTAACCACCTCTTCATTCTCCTTCTACTCTGCCTGCCTCCTTCTACACTTTTCCCTGTGAGTTTCTTATTACCCATCCTCTATATCGCCATTTTTCACTATATTTTATGTTCTTTCATAGGTGCTGGGTGGGATGGGGTCAAACTTCCTTAGAATGGAAATATGGAAATATAAAGTATATATAGTACATGGTGAATGAACATCATATTGATTTACCAAACAATAAGTGGAATAAAGAAAAAGATGAGAGCCAAGAAGTAAGAAAAATAAACATGATAATAATGACATAGGGCGTCCAGCAGACTGATATTTTCTCAAACACCAGTTTAATGTGACATTCATGATCAGATTTGACTTTAAGGCAGGGGTCTCAAACTCATTTTCTTTCAGGGACCACATTCAGCCCAATTTGATCTCAAGTGGGTCAGACCAGTAAAATAATAACATAATAACCTATAAATAATGACAACTCCAAATTATTGCCTTTGTTTTAGTGAAAAAAAAAATTAAATTATGAAAATACTTACTTTTATAAATTATTCAAACAAAAAAGATGTGAATAACCTGAAAAAAACTGAAATTTCTTAAGAAAAAATAATGCAATTTTAACAATATTATTCCTCAACTTATCATTTCTACATGTGCATTATGAATCAGATCTATTAAGACACTAAACACTTAGTAACAGGCAGAAAATTGTTAAAATTGTGCTTAATTTTCTTTAGACATTTTTGGTTGTTCATATTTGTTCAGGTTATTCACATTTTATTGTTACAGGACAGTTTGTAAATGTTAATATTTTCATAATTTAATGTTATTTTTTGTACTAAAAAAAGACAAAAAATTTGAAGTTGTCATTATTTATAGTCATAATGTAATGTTATTTTCACATCAAACCAAGAAGAAAATATGGAGTCATTATTTTTTGCTGTTATTATTTGACTGTAGATCAGATTGGTCTGTATGTGGAACCTGAACGAAAATTAGTTCGACAGCCTTGACAGTGGAGTTTTGGCACTTTGCAAATTCATCCCAGGGGCCACAATGGAACCTCTGGCCACATGTTTGAGACCCCTGCTTTAAGGTTAATGTTTGGTAACAGAGACATTTGTCGATGTATTTACTTCCTTGGTATTTTGACTTAGATGTTCAGTTTGATAGGTGTCTACTTTCTAACTCAAAACTATTCCATCTCTTTTTTTTTTTTTTCAGAGCAGCAGTGATATTGGCAGATTAATCAGCTGTCTTTTTGCTATTCACCTTTAAAAATCCTCTGTTTACTTTCTAGACGTTCAATGTTTCCTTTTGTCATAATATGTACACTAATGATGAAACTGGTGACTGATTGAGAGCAGAAATCCATTACCCTGAGCCTCACCTGAGCATTGCACTGAATATCAAATGTTTGAATGTAAATACACTATGTCAAACAAAGTAAAACTGCAACAGTATACAGACAAACACACACAGCAGTATCTAAACAACAGCTGCTGTGATATTGGCAGCTCAGCTCCGTACCTATCAATAACAGACCTGGAACCAACCAGAGGGCTGGGACCCCTTGCTGCTCTCCCAGGTAGCTGGTCTATATTAAGGTGGGTTTCCAGACCAGCTGAGCCAGCAGGGGGTCCACAGCAAGGGGAGGTGAGGCGGCCAAAACAGTAGTTGGCTGTCTCCTGCTATGACATTCTCAATGGAGAGCACTTACCCACCGGCACAAAGGAGCAAGCACATTAACACATGCAAACAGAATATCTACACTTGTGACCGTGTTTAGGAGACTGTCCTGTTGAAAACATGTTCCTAAGGCGTTTGCAAATCATGACCTATTGTTACGTCCTAATGTTTAGTCACATCTACACTACGAAAATCCAAATCTTACCAAGTGTATTTTTTCTCATTTCTACTCAAAATATCTCATCACACTTAAAATAAGATATAATCACCTAAAGAGTAACTTTTCAGTGAGATATAAGAACTTATTTTTAGATAAGAGATCTTGAAAATCTTATTTCAAGAAATTTTACCAAGATAATTTTCACTTGTTCCATTGTCAGATTTTTCTTTGCTTAATTCATTTCTTGAAATAAGATTTTCAAGATCTATTGTCTAAAAATACGTTCTTATATTTCACTTACAAGTTACTCTTTAGGTCAGGGGTGTCAAACTCATTTTCTTTCAGGGACCACATTCAGCCCGATTTGATCTCAAGTGGGTCAGACCAGTAAAATAATTGCATAATAACCTATAAATAATGACAACTCCAAATTTTTGTCTTTGTTTTAGTGCAAAAAACCCCCATTAAATGATGAAAATACTTACTTTTATAAATTACTCAAACAAAAAAGATCTGAACAATCTGAAAAAACTGAAATTTCTGAAGAAAAATAAGTGCAATTTTAACAATATTATGGCTCAACTTATCATTTATACATGTGCATTATGGATCGGATCTACAAAGATGCTGTTGTTCGTCCATCAGTCTCGATGATGACCTTGACTTCAGTTTTTGTGGGTCCTGGAATGGCTTGTCAGCCCTATTTTTGCCCTGAAGTATCTGCCACAAAGACACTAAATACTGAATAACAGGCAGAAAATTGTTAAAATTGTGCTTAATTTTCTTTAGATATTTCAGGTTGTTCATATTTGTTCAGATTATTCACATTTTATTGTTACAGGATAGTTTGTAAATGTAAGTATTTTCATAATCTAATGTTATTTTTTGCACTAAAACAAAAACAAAACATTGAAGTTGTTATTATTTATAGGCATAGTGCAATATTTTTTTCACATCAAACCAAGAAGAAAATATGGAGTCGTCATTTTTTGTAGGTTTTTATACTATTATTTTACTAGTGATCAGCCTTGACTGTGGAATTTTTGCACTTTGCAAATTCATCCCAGGGGCTGCATTGGAACCTTTGGTGGGCCGCATTTGGCCCCCGGGCTGCATGTTTGAGACCCCCGCTTTAGGTGATTATGTCTTATTTTAAGTGTGATGAGATATTCTGACTAGAAATGAGAAAAATAGACTTGGTAAGATTTTGATTTTTGCAGTGTAGCACCTCACATCATTATATTGTTACTTATCTGTTTGTTATTATAAGCATAAGGATGATTATCATGTCATGTTCTCAGCACAGTTCTTTCCTAACCCTAACCAAGCTGTTTTTGGGGCTAAATCTAACCATAGTCACTGTTATGTAATCTGTGGTAGTTTTCTGCCTGACCCCTCAATGAGTTCTATGTTGTTCATGAAGATAAATAATATATTTGGCTATTCAACATAGAAGATTTGGTGACAAAGTGAGATAGTAGTGGCAGCAGAAAAGCATGCCTATGTATGTTTAAATAAATTTTTGTAGTATAATGCCTTAACTGACAGTTTCTTTGTTGAGATTTACAAATAATGGGGGGAAAAAATTAATTGATAATAATCCTTTTAACACATAATTTAAGGCACTGATCTCTATAAAATTTCAACTTGTTCAATGACAAATAGTTTCCGAAAAGATAAAAATGGCATCTTTACACATCACACGACATAGATTTAAGTCAAAGCTCAGCACTGTATCTGTCATTCACAGAAAAGAAAAACACACATGCACATTCCTCCAAATAACTGGCCTTTTGTCTGGGTTTGTTGGGTTCATATCAGAATCAACATCACAATCAGTTTTATTTACCAAGTATGTAAACACATACAAGGAATTCTTTGCTGACAGTTGTTATAAAATATAAAAAAAAATGTAAGAAAAGTAACATAACAAAACTAATATATATATATATATATATATATATATATATATATACACACACACACACACACACACACACATATATATATATATATATATATATATATATATATACAGTATAAACTAAAAACAGAGGTATGTGCAGCTGCTTATATACAGAACTAGTGCAGATTTAACATCAGTCACATCTTGAAGCGCTTGCTGAATTTGTGGTGTTGAACACTTCAGGCTGAAGGGACGACAATATTTAAGCTTTCTGGACGTGGAGGTTAGATCAGCTGACACTGATGTTCTCTCTATAAATGCATTAAAATTAAGTTGAGTGAAGTACATCAAACTGAATTGAATTCATTCAGTTTTCATTCAATTTAATTTCATTTACTTCACTCAATTTAATTTTACTAGATGTGACCAATTGAATAACTTTTTTTACATTGATTCAGTATTTTGCTTTTTTCACTGTACAGACTAATAGTAGAGATCTGACATTAGCTTTTATAATTTTTCTGAAAAAGAACTGCTTTCTCTCAGCGCAAGCCTTCAAAGATAAATATTTCAAATTAAAGTCCTTTCTTTCCTTAAAAAGTCATGCATCCCTGAAAGCTCAATGCACCGCAGATTAAGGCAACACTGTCAAATGAACTGAATAAAACATGTACAGCGACTTTACAACACTTTACATTTGGAAAACTACTGCATAATGAGAAATTATATTTAAAAAAAAACATTTAGGAAAAAAAAAAAAGTACAGATACAACCCAAGTGGCCCTTAACACCACAGAAATTAATCATTAAACAATTTTATTTAAAAAGTTTCCAGAGGACAAAGGATGATGAACATACTCAAAGACACCCGGTGGCTAACAAAACTCTTGCAGACTCCTTTTCTTCCTTACAGCTCTATTATTTCAATAATTATCATTCCCAGCAGCCAGGCAGCATCGCTAAAATATTCAACATATTCAGCTTTGTCCCCTATTATAAACTCATGTCCTAAAAAAGGAGACTGAGAGTTGGTGCATGTGTTGCTTACTGGCCTGTCCTCACATATTGTACATTACACACAAATATACGGCCTGATCACAATCAAGGGTACCAGAAAGGGTGCACATATAGATAAAAAATAACAATGCTCTATCAAAAAATCAGACAAGCCATTTTATTTGTCTGATATTTCTCTTTTAAAGTCCAAAATACTTTTGTATTATGGTGTCTACTAAAAATTCCGCCGGCTTGTACCCCTGTCAAATCAGAAATTATTCGTTGTATGGACACTACAGCCTAATAGCCTCCATATTTAATGCCTACAAAGATATACAAATGTTTCAGCACTCAGGATAATCATGCATTGTTTATTGCATAGATGTCATGTCCAAAGCATGCGTGCTGAAAAATTCCATATATTGACAGAAACAATACAATTAGACCCATATATTTTGAATATGGTGTACGGACACTACTTGGTGTTCGGACTCTACAAGATTGGAATGGAAATCTGGCTTACCACATGGTCGCATCTCTGTTAGATCTGTAACTAAGTCTTCCTGGTACAGGAGTAAATAAACATTTGTGAACAAGTTTTAACAATATATCTATAAGGCATATACGCCATATTATTGATGGAAGTATATTGGTGTACGGACACTACATGAATTTTGGTGAACAACGCGCCATTGAAAACATGCGGTTTGACGTAAACATCCGTTTGCCACATTGTTCCCACATTTTCTGCAGCCAGGGAGCGTACCAAAATCTGTCTAGTTGTGCATATTTAGTCATAATAATACTGAAATAACAGGTTCCCATTCTATTATTACAATTAAAGGGCTGTAAAAGAAGAGTTTTCATAACAAAATGGTTGATTGTCTTAATACTGAAAATAAGAATTGATAGTCAAACAGCTGTTCAACAAAAATGATCAATAAATGAAAAGCAAAGTGATGTGTGTATTTTATAATAAAAAAGATACAGGAGTTGAGTAGTAATTATTTGTTGTGTTACAAAACATTATGTACAATAATTTTGCTCTCTTATAACAATAAAATTGTGCACATGTTTTCATGCTCATTGGGTCGCCATTTTATCAGTTTTTATCTGATTTTCTTCAAATTTGGAGGGTTGCAAGATGTAGTAATAAGATGGCCAAAGAAACATTTTGGGAATGGTTTTGGGGGTATCTTTTTGCAATACTGATTAATAACTGATGCAAATATACTTGTACACCTTGATTGTGATCAGGCCGAGTAAGATGAGGTGGAAATGTTACATGACAGCAGTGGCCAAAGTTCATGTAAAAGATGGATTTAGCAGGGGAGGTTTAAACCTTGTGTTTTTTGTTTTGTTTTTCTTTTTCTTTTTACATATCAAAACAAAGCACATAGTTTCGTTGTATGATCCAAAAGTCAAACTAATAGACAAACAACATGTGGAACAAACCCCCCTCTCCTGGCACACATCCACTCCAAATTACAGGAAAGACAAAAGTAAATAAACAGTAAATCAATACAAAACAGAAGTACAAAATTCCAACTTTAAATCTTACCAAAAACAAAAAACCCAGCAATAAAAAATGAAAAAATAATAGTAATGATAAATCAAAACTACTAAAGTACACCAATACTGTATAATACAATACTCAGTCAATAGAAACATGACAGATTGTACTATTAACATAGATCAGAAAAGGGGTCCATGTCTTTTCAAATGTTTTAGAGGCTGATTTAGCAGGGTTTAATAATAAACTAGAAAAGCACTCGGAGAGCACAGACCTCCACCAAGGCAGATCAGTGCCCCCACCCCCATCACCATCAAAATTTAATAATTTGTTCCTTGTGCCAGTATCATCATTTCCTGAGAACTTCATGAAAATATGTCCATATAACTTTCTGAGTTATCTTGCTAAGAGACAAACAGACAGACAGACAGACAGACAAACTCTGACGAAAACATAACCTCCGCTGTTACACTTGGCGGAGGTAAAGATTGAGAATGATGGAGAAGTGAATATCATCATCATTATATGTGGATTTATTATACCTCTGCTACTCAGGAGATTGATTCACCATAAACAACATAAACATAAACAATTTCATTAATTTACAGTAAGATTTTGTGTGTAATAACACTTCTTTTATATCAGTAAGTAAACTATAGCTCCCAAGACAGATCTAGAAAATGTTGCATGAGATAGTAATGGGTTGGCAGAGCATGGGAGGACAGTATAAAATCCTCCGAAGACCTAGGAAAGTAAAGGTTTTGGCTTTTTCACATTAAAAAAATTGCCTTGATTGGAAACAGCATAATGCAACTGTTTTTTTCAGTTACATTTATTATTATTTTTTTGTCTATGGAATGTCCCTTGTTTTTATTTTTATTTTTAGTAAGGCAGTGAAAGTCTTGTCCCCTGCATTAGTGGTTTTTAGACTGTTTATTGTTATATCATGCCACTGTCCAAGTTTTCTTAAAGGGGTCATATTTTGCTAAACCCACTTTTATTAGTCTTTGGTCCATTTATTTGTATATTTGGACCTTAATAGTTCAAAAAGTTGGAATTTGAACACTCCAGGTGCTGCAAAGCTATCTTTATATTCATTTTGGCAAAAATCAAGTGGATTTCTACAACCTCTTTAAATTCCTTCTTAATTTGTTATGTCGCTAACTAGTTATGTCACGACATTTGCACATATAAGGTCAAGACTTCCATCGGACATTTCTCCAAATACATTTATCAGCAGCAGTGGTTGTCGTCCATACTGAAAATAAGTTCAAACTTCAAGCCGATTACCTAAAATGTTCAGTTATTGGTTGAACGGGACAGAGCAGCACAGCCAATAACCCGGAGGGGGTGGGTCTTGAAATGGCTCATGCGCATTTAAAGGGACAGCGCTCATAACAACCTTTCTGGTGTCATTACTCAGAAATAAGGTTGAAGATGAACCTGTGGAGTTCAATTAATGAAGAATTCAGACCCAAGCATAGCATTTACAGTTTATGTAGACCACAGGGAAATGTTTAAAATGCATAATTCCATTTTTAAAAAAGCAAAGAAAAAAGCAAAATATCACTCCTTTAATGCAGAAAAGGAACAAGGCCAGTGTTCATACAAAACAAAATTGTGCAGCTCTTCAAAAGTAAAATTATGGCTAAAGAAAATGAAAATATTCCACTACAAGTTAATGTTGTGCTCTGTCAATAATTGCCTTCACTGTAGAAGAAAAATAAACCACCTTTTAAATCCCTTTGTGGTGAATTTATAGTTTATTTCAGTGCTTTTAGAAGCTGGTGAACATGAAGGTGGTTTGTTTTTACAATTACATTTTTAGGAACACATTAGTTAGGAGAAGAGCTTAAGCTGAATAAATACCATTATATACAGGGTTAACGAATTAACCAGTTTATAGCGCTAGAAACCTATGAAAAGGTCTTAAAGGTGACTGTCTTAAAGGGGTCATATTCTGTTAAACCCACTTTTATTAGTCTTTGGTACATTTATTTGTGTATTTGGACCCTAATAGTTCAAAAAGGTGGAATTTGAACACTCCAGGTGCTGCAAAGCTATCTTTATATTCATTTTGGCAAAAATTGAGTGGATTTCTACAACCTGTTTTAATTCCTGCTTGATTTGTTTTGTCTATAACTAGTTACATAATGACATTTGGACATATAAGGTCAAGACATCTGACGAACATTTCTCCGGGTATGACATATTTGTTTGTCAGCAGCAGCGGTTGTAGTCCAAACTGAAAATATGTCCACACTTCGAGCCGATTACCTAAAATGTTCAGTTGTTGGTTGTATTAACGAACACAAGTGGCTGAACGGGACAGAGCAGCACAGCCAATAACCTGGAGGGGGTGGGGTATGAAGTGTCTCATTTGCATTTAAATGGCCAGCGCTCAAAACGACCTTTCTGGTGTCATTAGTCAGAAATAGGGTTGAAGATGGACCTGCGGAGTTAAATTAATGAAGAATTCAGAGTCAAGCATAGCATTTACAGTTTATGTAGACCACAGAGAAATGTTTTAAAATGCTAAATTCCATTTAAAAAAAAGAAAAATATCACTCCTTTTGTCATTACATCCAGTAAAGTGCCTGTTGTAACCTTTAGGGACAGACGTGGTCTGGATGGTTGGAGAAGTGACTGAAGGGACATTGGCTTGGTTCCCCAGGCCGGAGAGAAATTGTTGCCTGATGTGCCCTTGTGCAATATACACAACCCCCCATTTGCTCCCCAGGCACCTGACATGGCAGTCCACTGCTCCTGGTGTGTGTTCTGCATGTTCAGGTAGTGATAGGGTAAAAGGAGAGTCAGTGTCACTGTGTATTACATGTACAATATTTACGGACAAATAAGAGTCTTCCTTTTGTTCCACATCACACCGAAAATCGAATAAAACCATCGTCTTGTGTCAGTAGGTGCTTCATTATTCATTAGTTATTGCTCAAGGTGATGTGTCCTGCCAATGATCACAGAAAATAATATTAAATTCACATGAGATTGGATTCAAAGTCAGATCTTAAATTTAGTTCATATGAAATAGCTGAATAACAAGCCAATAAAATAACTAAAATGGTTCATGAAGGTGGTTTTAAAAATGTCTGTTCTCTCCTCTCACACAGAGATCAGGGACACCTGGAAAGGACGAAATCACCTTTCATCAGGAGGGGTTGATAACATCGGGCTTCAGAGAGGCCACGCTGACACAGGACAAAACATACACAGGTGCACACCTGATATTGAATCTGTCCCTCTCTCTGTCTCTGTCTCTCTCTCTCTCTGTAGTCGACAAACAGTGCACAGGCTCATATAGTACACGGGCAAACCTGTGACAGCTAAGTTAAGGGGAAACCTCACAGCAGTCACAGGTGTGATCTGTAACCACAGCTGCTCCGGATCATCTTTCACAGATATGTAGACTGAGAAAAAGTATGACCTTTAATCTCATGGTTGTGGTTGCATACAGTAGTAATGGTGGTGCACCTGGTGGGCTCTTAAATCATTTACAGACACAACAAACCTACATAAAAGAACCAAAGCCACACATTGCTGTACAAAAATCTAGCAAACAGAAACAGGGGTTGGATTTATCATAGTAAATGAATTATACTCTTTAATGTCTCTGTGTATATTATCAATTGGGGTGTGTATTGGCAAGAATCTGGCGATACAATACAAATCACGATACTAGGATCACGGTGCGATATATCATGATATATCATGATATGGTTAAAAAGGCAATTTTTTGTTTGCTTTATTTTTTTTTTATGATTATTTCCTTGAGGAATTGAATTACACCCAAAATATGCACAAATACTAAACACATTTTTATTTGATCAGAACAGGATCTAATGCTATATCAGAAACTTTTCCTCTGTTAAAACTTAAATTATGTTTTACAGACATTACAGTTTAAGATCCTGTTCAAATGTTCATATTCTATTAGCTCATAACTAACATCAGAACATTATTTTTGTGCAATCCCAACAAAGGAACTAACATTATTTAACAAAACAGAGTTAAATAATAATAAACAAAATATAAACAAAAAAGAAAAGCAAAAAAACAAAAATTAACCTCTGCCATATCTGCATTTGAATAAATACCTAAAAATATTGATACAGTACTTTTTAATATCGATACAGTATTGCGAAATGAAATATCACGATATATTGCACAACCGATATTTTCTTACACCCCTAATTATCAATGTGTCAAAAGGTGAAGACGTGACAACATTGGTGGTGTTCTAACAATACTTCTGAATTTCTAATTGCAATATTATCTGGTACATTCAGAGCAGAGCAACTCAGAGTGTTAAAGAGTAAAACAAAAGGATAAACTGACACTAACAAAAGAGCAAACATGAATACAGTACAATAACAGTTTAAGGCACATTTGATGCTTTTAGTTTAGTTCATCCTTCATCGGGAATCAATGCTACACACAGAGTTTTCTCTATCTATCTATTCTGGAGGAGAGAACGCTTTACTTTTATCCTTCCTAAAGTTTCCCTCATTTCCTGTTATAAGTCTAACTAGTAATATTTAATCACATCTAGAGGTGAAGTTGTAGAATGCAGCTACATGGTGGCAAAGATCCACACTCTAACATAAAAGTTAACAATGAATGATACCAGCTGTAATAGATAAAAAAAAGGAGAAGAGAAAGTCTGTTCTGAGCTACTGTAGAAATATATCAGGACAACATGGCATATCCCAGACTCCATAAGACTGACCTGCTCCCTCTGTAGAGACAGATTATTTCAAGGCAACAAAAGCACAGTGGTTCTAAATTTCCTGAGATTATACACACACATAATTATTATGCATATCTGCAAAAAAATATATGTTTATAAAAGATAATATACTCCATTTATGCAAGTCGATCTTCCTAAATCCCCTTAAATCTTACAAATTCGATCTTAAACTGAGGACTATCGTATGTCATTTTGTCTTTATTTGACCTTTGAACTGCAGTCTTTTTAAGGTAGGGTGTGTACACAGTAAGTAAAAGTACAGTAATTAAATTTAGCATGCATTACATTGTCCTTCCTAAAGCTAAATTGACAAGCTATATGTTTTTTAGTTATATAGTCTGTGTTTAGCTACACCACAGTTGTTTGTCTGTTAAGGGACTGCAGATAGAATCTAGCTTTTTGGCTAAATCTCATGTAGTGCATCTTTTCTCTTTTTTGCACATGGTCCTCCTAAATAAACTAAACTAAACAGGAAATTTGATAAGACTGAAAAGAAGAGCCTGGTGTCATTTTCAATTGTCTTGTTTGGTCCAAAACTACAAAGACACTCAGTTTATTGTCATAGAGGAGGAAGGAAACAAGAAAATACTCACATTTAAGCAACTATAATCACATATTTTTTATTTTTTTATTCTTAAAAATGATTAACATTGATAATCGATCAGAAAAATAGATGTAGATTAATTTAGTGAATAACAATTAAAAACCTAATCAATTAATCATTGCAGCTGTACAGTTTTGTAACGCAAACTGGGATGAAGGCACATTGTAATTGTGTTTTGCTTGAAACTGAAAGTAAAATGACAGAAAAACAATTCATGGCTGCAGTTTTAACACATCTACATTACTGGTACTGTAGTGGTTGACAAAAGAGCCCTTAAACATACACAAGTGAGTTTGTTGGTTCATTGAGTTGTTACAAGCAGTGTGTGCAGGAAAATTTTAATTATCCTTTAGACAGAGCATTAAAAGCTTTATTCATTAAATATGTTAATTAGGCCTATTCAGTAGACCATGGACAGGTGAAGATAAAGTAGGCTCACTCATGTATTTCTCTGCAATAAGTACAGAGAAAACAATCATAGCTATAACAAGCATAAGCATTAAATGTTGATGTTTGGGGAGCAGACTAATATTCCTGAACACCAAGAAGATACACCAAACTTAAATGTCATTTTAACCCTGTAAAGCCTGAACCATTAAATCGCTGACAGAAAATTCCAGTTCTTTGAAAGTGGAGCCTTTATTGGTCCTTCTGAACAGTAAAAAAAAAAAAACTTTTATTTCAAATATCCATTTCCATGTATGAGTTTCAAATTTGTATCATATTTGATACACCAGGTGTTAATGCTTAGATATTATTATTTTTGAACAAACAAAAACATAATGTAAAACAAATGTGTCTAACAAATTGATATTTCCTTTTCAAAATCGGAAAAGTTCTGCCTCCTTCCTCATTAATGACAGTCTTGTAGTGTCACTGGAAAGGCCTGATGAATGAATTCCTCTCCCCTGGTGGATTATCTGTGTATTGCATGTATCTAATTGTATACATTAGGTTTTTCAAGAAAAAAAAACCTTCAAAACTCATGTATCAAATATGATACATTTGGCATTATGGGGTTAATGTATAGAATGGGCTAAATTAACGGATCCCTGGAGACCAATTTCATGTTTCCCTGAACCGACTATGACCTATATTGTATAGGTTGATCTAACACATGCTGAGAATCCTCATATGATTCTAGGGCAACTACCTGACCCTGTCACGGTTGAAATGGTGAAGATTTAATTGGAACAAAACTGAAAAACTAGCATTGATCATCAGATCTTTTAAAGACTGGTTAAAATCTAAACGGTGACTTTTGGCTCATATTCGGTCCAGATAAGTAATGGAGGAAGAAATGCTTTATTCACTAGAAGAATTTGTTATGGCCCAGAAAGACCATTTACAATTTTACTTCATTTTCAACATTAAATATTGACGAAACTGAAATCAAACATACTAAAAGTGAATGTTCAGCCAAATGCCCTTGTATTGTAGGATTAAGTGTTCCATCTTGCATACATTAACCTTTATTAATTAAGCAAAAGTTTTCAGCGGTCCATTTATAGTACAAGTATCAGCTTAAAGACAGCTGCTAAAATTTTAACAAGGCAGAGACAGGCATTCAGTTCATGAACGTACTGCCCTTTCTGACCACATTTCTATCTGTAATACTGCAAAACTTTAACATCTAAGGTTCAGCAACAAACATGAGGTCTCTACCTAATCTAATTGTATGTGCCTTAGTTACTACTGAATGTCTTGTAATCCAAAACTTCAAGTTACTCCTGTGTCTTTCCTTAATTAGTCCTGTATTCACGCCCACATTGTCAACCCCAGTTTCATCTAGCCAACAGCAGCACTTATCCCTAAAGCCTAAAATCTATCCAGTCATTCCAATACAATGATTTTTTAGCACAGATTGTATAAATAGTATTGTAAATGCTGTACCCCGCCTACGCCCATAAGTAGCTGGGATAGGCTCTAGCGACCCCCATGACCCTAGTGAGGATAAAGCGGGTTCAGATAATGAATGAATGAATGAAAGGTATTGTAAATGGAAAAAAAAAATACAATATAGTATCAGTACTTGATCTATATAGAATGTTAACACTGTGATGATGTGGCATTATGCTGATGTAGCAGGAGCACCACTCAGCCCTAAGCACTATAATAAAACACTTTTTGTCATCAGGCTTACTCTGCATGACTAAGTGCACCTGTTTGCTCCCCCATTTACCTCCACAACAGAAGAACAATACTACTATTTCATCTCATTAAGCTTACTGTAAAAGCACACCGATTGTTTTGACTTGTTTTTGTTTTTAATATTTGAGTTTTATTTAACCCTCCGGTATCCGGGTGCACCTTTTAGGCACACTTTGCACTTCGTGTTAAAAAACTTCATATTATTTTTCAGAATTTAAATAAAGTTAGAATTCAAAAGTTGTTCATTTTTGTATGACCTTTAAAATTCTGACCACCAACTAAAATTTGCACATTGTAAAAAAAAAAAAGAAAATTACAAGACTAGCATCTGTCTCCCAAGTGTGCCTAAAACGCACTATTTCTTCCATTTGATTTCTATGATCAGGGCTGACCTTGATTTACCAAAATAAAATCAAATTAGAGCAGAAAAATAAATCAATATATAATATTTAACAGTTTGATTTATAGGTGTGTCATTTTGGCACACTTGGTGACAGATGCTAGTATTTTTTGACCATTGACCTAGCGCCAGAAATAATAACGCAAATAAACCAATATTTCTGTTAATTATTGACATGCCAGGCTGCAAAAATCAAATAATATGTAATCCACTTTTTATGTAGTATATTTAAAAGAATTATTTTTTTTGTGTTTGTTGCACCCAAAAAAATGGTTTGTTTACAATACAAATACAGCATTTAAAGGGTTAAAAAATTTGACAATTATTGAGTATTTGGTATTTTTATTCATGGCTCAAGTTGATTAAATAGAAAAAAGTCTAAAAGAATTAAAAACAAACAGTATTAAATTTTTTTGACATTATTCCACAAGTGTGCCAAAAATGCACACTTGGTGCTTAATAAGGGTCTAGCTGGACGGAATACCGAAGGGTTAAGAATGAAGGACCCAAAGACTTGGATCTTCAGTATTAAATATTATTTTATACATAATCTCAGTCCAAAACTCCAACCTTTTATCCACACTCGTCTACACACATACACACCACCAAATCCAAAAGCCCAAAAGAAAATCTATGTTTTTCATCATCTGTAACAAGTCAAGCCCAGCTACTGCATCTAAAGCTGATATTTGTCAACTTTGTACCTTGCAGCAGAGGTGGCATTGCAGCTACAGTGCTGCATAATGCAAATCACAGATCCCATTTCCCAGAGAAAGAATGCACTACTATTGCAGCACTGCAGGTGCTGAACGTCCACTCACTAAGCTTCAGTGTTTGTTTCAGCCTATGACCTTAGAAATGTATTCTCTTTCTCCTGTGTCTGTCTCGCGTCCTCTCCCTCTCTCTGTTGTTCCTACTGCAGAAAAACTGCAGATCTGCGTCACCAAGGACACACGAGACAAGTCTGATGGATCTGCTATCACTCTGTCCACACTTTTTTTTTGCTTCCACTTGAATGCTGCCTTTTTAATAAACCTGCTTTTTAAGAATATTAAAATCAAAACACATATAACATACATATAGTCATCTATACTGTACTGCTGCCACTGCTAGGATCTTAGGGATGGCAAGAGCACACTCGAAGCAAAACACTGTCTTTCATGCTATATAATTAGCGTGCACAGTGGAGGTGATTAGCTCTGTGTTAGCATGTTAGCACTATCCTCTCCTCTGAAAACCTAAGAGAGCAGCTTGCCTTTGCATTAGCATGCTAGACCAAGTCAGGATGCTAAGCGTTAGAGGCTGATTAGCTAAGAAGTGTGAAATCAGACAGAACCGGCCTGACTGCAGACACCCATATCCTCCCCCTGACCCAGTTCTCTCACTTGCTCTGGTTCTTTTACTTAATATCCTTCCTGCAAACAAATCAGACTAACTTGGTGCAGAGGGGTTTATAGCTATGCTTGTTTAAACAGCATTCAAAGATCAAGAAATGTGAATGAAGAAAGCATACAGATAGGTGGGGGATAAAAAAAAAGAAGACATACAACAGCACAGCTTACGTCTGTGTTTACAATGGTTTAGCAGTGGCAGAGCTTGGATTGTAAAGTTACTACTTTATTGTGCTTTCCACTCAGAAAAAGGTCTACACCACATCTTTCACTCATTTCCAGCCTGTTTCCTGTTACCATAGCAACCCATCTCTTCCCTCTTCCCAACTATTCCTTTATTCCACCTCTTCTTCTCGCTCATTCTGCCTTATTTCAGCATAAGTTTATCATGGATTGTGTCTATAAAGAGAACTGCTAAGTTATTTAATGAAAATGAGGTGCCGCGAGACACGATTCCTCATATCTATTAAGTCACATGACATAACTTATTATTCCTCAACTTTTTAATACTGCATGCTGTTAAGCATTTAGCTAGTAATGTTTTATTTCCTTTTACCTATGTGACTGATGATATCAACAAGGATATAAAGTAAAGGGAATGGGTGCAGGAATTTGAGCTGTTAACTTAAGAAGCTTTACTTCCTATCTGACTCTCACACACACACAGACACACAGACGTGGTGGGTAGACTCCACTGCAGTGGATGTGTTGTTGGTGTCTTCACAGTGACATTGGTGCTGAGTTACAGTGCTAATGAGAACTTTAATGTCACCCACACACAGACTCCTAGCAGACAGATTAGAGCTGTGATTACACTGAGCCCCAAGAACACACAGAAGCACAATTATACACACACACAGACGCGTAAATTACACACCACATGCATGCCTAAATCGCGGTCACGCATGTCAACAAACAAACATAAATGGAGCTGAGGTTTCGCAAGCAGAAGCGTTGTGTGCTCCACCTTCAGTTTATTTTCTACTGCTTTTCATGCAGCTGTGAGAGCGAGAGGAACATGCAATGAAATACAGAGAGATAGACGAATCAAGGGAGGCAGTGAGAAAGAGAAGCAGAGTAACAGCTGACACAGCATGCAGGAAGGAGGAGATGATGGCAAGGTGGGTTGGGAAATGATTAGAGGACTGATGAATGTGAAAAAGAAAAGATGAAAGAGAAAAGGAGAAAGGTAAAGTCATTTTGTCAGTAACAGTCCTGCTGTCCTCTGCACAGGATATGACCCTCATCATCCCCTATCAATCAGTCACCATCATTTCCTATGCCAGAGTTGTGCTAGTGGCATCTGTGTGCCTTGAGTGAAGCATCAATCTCAAATGGGGAGGGGTTAGAGAGGTTATAGCCCTGGTAGAACCTAACACAGCCCACCCTCCTTTGTCCCTCTACATGTGTATCCAACTCGTACTTTTCCAAATATCATCTGTTTCACTCTATTGGTAGTCTGAAAAACACA
Organism: Sphaeramia orbicularis; assembly: GCF_902148855.1. Lineage (NCBI taxonomy): Eukaryota > Metazoa > Chordata > Actinopteri > Kurtiformes > Apogonidae > Sphaeramia > Sphaeramia orbicularis. The sequence continues at coordinate 34,064,394 of NC_043977.1, read as the reverse complement.
CCCATCTTATTTTTTTGTCTTTTGTCTCTCTGCCTCATGTCTTCCTTTTTTTTTTGACAGCTCCACCTCCCAATCTCTCCAAAACCTCAACCCTGCTTTCAAATGGGAAATCAATAAGTCAGTTTGTGAAAGTCGACCTCATCCTTCTCACTCTTCACTTAATCGCACACACACAAACACACACACAAACACGCTCATACTTTGGTTCACATCCCCAAATATCGCTGTTAACACTTTACCATCATTCCATTCTAAATGCGAGACATTTAGGATATGTGTTTGACAAATTCATGTGTATTTAAAATCCATCTGGAGACATAAAAATAGAAAACACAGGAGTCACAGCACATTATGCACAGATGCTGCTATGAAAACTAGTATACAGTGAAGCTTGCAATAGGTGATTTCCTGTTTATTTGCCAACTGAGAGATCACAAGTGCATGTAAAAATAGCGTCCAATAAAAATGTAGCTGGAGAAACTGTACAGACAATTTCTTACAAACAGTTCAACAGATCACGATGCTATCCTATAACATGATAAAGCATAACACTACACATACAATGCAACTACATTCGGATTTTTATTAACTTGTTTCCAAAATGCCCAACATTCCAGAATGTTTTCGTTGTATGTGTGCATTTGCTTTTACCTAGAGGGCATGCATGTGTTTTGGTGCCGATATCTTCCTCCAGCTTCCATATTGACACTTTCTCTCAATTGGTTCTTTTTCATTGCTTTTAATTGCTTTTCTGTATTTTTTTTTTTTTTTATCATAGTGGTTACCCGTCGTACAATCGCTGCCCCAGTTCTTCACCTCGTCCACTTCATATCTTGCTCCCTGTAGTCCTAATCCTACTGTGCGGGCCCTTAGCTGGATAAAGCTTCCTCCCATTCTTTCTCATCATGGCAGCAGCTCTTCATATCTCTCTTTTAGCTCTCTTATGGTAATGTCTTTCTTGTACTTTTGGCATGAAACCACACTGCAATACAAAATCTCTCCCTCCATTCTCAGAATACAGTAGTCAGCGCTGACATGAGTGAGTGAAAAGTGAGATTTCCATCCTACGTCCTAATATAAATACACCTGAACCAGGTCTTTGTTGCATTCTGAATCAACACTGTATGCAGATTGTGACACAGTCATCTTGTATGTACAGCATGTGTGAGATTACGGAAAAGTGCAGCATCACAATGGATATGGGAGCAATGGGGGGGGGGGGGGTGTTCTAGTTCCTCCTCAGTGCTTTTGAATAGTGACAGATGAATAATTTACAAAGAATCAGTCAGGGGCTGTCAATGCCTCTGTAAAGCAAAGCTGCAACAAAACAGACTGAGCAGGGCAAGACTGGAACACTATGCAAGTTATACAGGTATTTCAAAGACAGAGAAACAACAGAGGGGAATACAAAAAGAAAAAAAAAAGAAATGATGAATGACAGAGGTAAGGATGGAGTAACAGGGAGAGCAAAGACAGACACAGCTGCGTTTGACAGATGACTGGGGACAACGAAACAAATGGACCAGAGGGTTTTAGACAAAGAGGGAAAGTTTAGCAGGTGAAAAACCCCCACTAAGCCATCCACCATCCATCCGCTACACACACACACACACACACACACACACACACACACACAGCAGGAGAAAACCATTACAAAGAGGTGCCGATAAGACCCTCATCATAAGGTCAAGCTCCCCTCCATTCCTCTTCTGTCTTGCTTTGTTCCTTTTCCATGTTCTATCTGTACCCATCAATAACCTCTCTCGTCGCCCCCTCCCTCGCCGCTCTGTCCACAATTAAATTACTATGTCAGACCAGAGTAGGTGTGGGAATGAGAATCCCGCACACTTAGATTCAGCCGAAGAACACTCAGCTGGACCACCAAAGGTAGGTTTTGCATACTTAAGGCCCATGTCATACCAGGAAAGACTCCTCAGTTGTGAAATGGTTGCTAGGTGCTGATGGAGTAATGATGTGAATAATCAGCCCCTTTGGCTTCATAATGAGGCTGTGAGGAGAACACTAACTCATTTGCATCAGTTTGAATGGAGGTGTTTAGTGTAATATAGACTAAACGCTATTTTGGAGGATTTTCCACCCGACCTCGATAGTGTTTCTTAGGGAGAAGCACTTATGATCACACACAAAATTCTATTTAAAATTAAGAAAAGCAGGTAAGTGGATGCTATTTTCAATGAAACTCATCATTATACTCCCATAGAGACGGCAGAAGAGGCATATAGTAATGCTGTCTTGAATCATGTAATTATCATACTACAATGAAAAAACTGTCACGAGAACATTTAAAGTATGAGCACATTCAGGTTTGTAAACATTTGTCAAATTTAGCAAATTCAGGCTTTTCTTTGTCATACATGAAAGTTACGTGTTGAATAAAATCAATATCACAATGATGACACAAATGATCACTTAAACCCATAAAGACCTAAACCTTCACCTGTAACCAAAACCATCTACTGATCTTAAATGTGTAATACCTGTTGATCCACTAATCCTATCAATACATGTAAATAATTGGTGTAATATACAGTTTGTCATCTTTCTATGGTCATCAGGTATGACCCCTTTGGATGTTCAGAGGCTCCGTAGTGAATGTGGAAATACCGTCATCTTCAACAGCATTGATTCATCAGTAAAACCCATGGAGTTGGATCAATGACAGTGGATGGAGATGCTTGTTTTATGCTCAATCAATGATACGTATATTTTCAAAAAATCATGGGAGGAATGCTTCTAGGACCCTAAAAAGAGTTTGTTCAAGGGGCTCTTTAGAAAAAGGGATTCATAAAGTAGATGACAAACAGGAGGAAAACTCCAAGGCCCTCTCTTTAATCATTAAAATGCCTTTATTCTCATGGCATGGTCATATATAGACCTTAAAGGCCTCCTAGTTTGTGGATACAAGTGTACAGTCTATACATAACCATGCCATGAGAAAAAAGGCATTCTAATTCTTAAAGAGAATGCCTTGGAGTTTTCTTCCTGTTTGTCATCTACAATGATATATTTTGTTGGAATAGTTACTCTTTCTTCAGTTTTCCCTGTTTTTGATATAACAACCTTTGAATTTATTCTGAGCTTTTATAAACATCTACACAGTGGTGGGCCATCAGGGCCGGAAAGGCCTTCTCTGCTTGCCTAAAAAATATCTGATTCACAGACTAATGTTAGTTATATTTTGTCCATGAATACTTAAATAATTCCAAATGATCTATCTGCTTCCTTTCATAGCTGTTCCCCTGGTTGTGCTGCTTCCTGACGTGTATTTTCATATTAAAGCATTTAACCAATCACATTTGAGCCATCATTTGTTGCCAGGCAGGGTCAAAGTCAAAGAAATCTGCCTGGGGGCCTTCACAATCAGTTCTGCAGGCCCTCTAGCAAACCATAACTCTCGATGCAACTGTTGCTTCAACCAATCAGATTTTGAATTGGTGACACCAAGGCCCTCTAGTAGGTGTACAGCACAGGTGTCAAACTCCGGTCTTCGAGGGCCGGTATCCTGCAGGTTTTAGATGTTTCCCTCTTCCAGCACACCTGACGGTCGTTATCAGGCCTCTGCAGAGTTGGATGATAGGCTTATTATTTGAACCAGGTGTGTTGGAAGAGGGAAACATCTAAAGCATGCAGGATACCGGCCCTTGAGGATCTGAGTTTGATGCCCCTGGTGTACGGTAACGCCAGCGTATTCACACCCTTTGATTGGATAGTCAGAGAGCGTACTAGCCAAAGCTAGCTAACTGCATCTGTAACAAGATGCACGAACAGAAATACAGTTGTGTTGGTTTAACAGCTGTTTTGTCAAAACACAATGGCTGAAGGAGGAGAAGAAATGAATTTGGTCGCAGATTTATTGTCAAAGCCATTTTCAAGATGGACTTTTCAAGAAAACCTGGACATCATTAAGAAAGGTCGGACAATTCCGAAGCTAGCAAGCTGGTCACAAGCAGGAAAAGGATTTGTCTTTCACTTTCACTCCACTAACTTTGACCAGGTACCAGGTACCAGGTACGGTACCTGGTACCTGCACGGAGAATCTGTACAACAGAGTAACTGAACTCTTTTTGAGGAAAGAAAGGAGGATAGTTTGTGTTTTCAAATAATCTGAATTTTTGGTGAGTAAAATGTTGCTATTTTACTAAATAATATTGCAAGTTTATGAGGTTATTATTGATGCTTTTTCATGTGCGTCACAGCTGTAGCTACAGTAGAAGGAGACTTGTGCACCCTGGGTTTGTTTATTCAGTAAAGGCATTTATTGTGGCTACACGAGTGAGTTATCTATCTGCGATGCAACGGCTCTTTATACTTCATTTCTGCATAATAAGATGGATTTTACAGCCATAAAATAGTTGGGGGGGGGGTTTGATTCAGACAGAGCACTACTGAAGGCCTAGGTGTGAAATGCATGGTCCGCCACTGCATCTACATGATCAGTGAATTAAATATAGGAAAATACCTGAATTATACTTAAAAACAGCAAAATACAGAGGAAAATATTATAATAAATGGTGATAAAACAGTTAAGAAAGATTAAGTAAAGATAAAAATAGATATATTTTGGAAGGGCCACAAAAGTAGCACTGGGTCTTCATGGGTTAAAACAGCCCAGCATCGTTTATCAACGTATATGGAATATGAGTCAACTTGATTTCTATGTATATACAGAAAATGTATGAAGAAAAAAAAATTGATGAAATAATGAATATAATAATTAAAATAATTGATTATAGCACCATTTGCGGCTTCTAAAACGCTCCCACTTCTACGTTTTCCAGTGATGCTGCATCTTTGTTGTCATGATGAGGTTGCCAGGTAACTAGCAGACTTACAATACTCAGCCAAAAAGTAGTTATGTTTCCCACAACACCACAACTTGTTGTTTGAACTCTTTTACAGTTTCACGGGTAAGATGAAACATGTGAATTGCATACATTCATGCCAGCTAAACGTGTAATTATCCTATGCGTTAATAATCTAGTCATTTAACCGACAGTAAGGAAGTGTTTGCTCCAAAACGCTGAACAATTAGTAGAACCATCACTCCTCTTTATAAAGTAATGAAAAACAACTACGGAAACAAATTCTCCACAACATGACACTCTGCTATGCTATGCGCTGATGAACGCAAACATCCGCTTTCACTCAGCACAGACTCATCCATTGACAGAAACACTAACCTGATTAAAATGGAAAGGATTAGGCAGGACCAGGTGCTCAAATGAATTGTTTGTACAAAAACCCAGAGAAAATACAGTATGTCAGGGGATCTGACACGAGCCCATCATGCTCCACACATCACTGAGTATTTACCTATAATCTTTCATTCAACCATTCATTTGTCATTCTCTCTCCCACCCCTCCTCTCCCCTCCCTCCTTCTCTTCATCCCTCACATGATCACTTTCAGCCTCTTTCCCACATGTGTTTTCATCTGTGCTGCAGCCGCCTACTCATGTTGTGTATGTAAAATATGCATTAGTATATGATTACTCTGTGTACCTTGATGTTGATGTGTCTATTCTTCTCTGACTGACTGTTCTGCTCTGCTCTCTCTGAATCAGGACATGCTGTGAGCGTCTGATGATGATGATGACTCAGTAATGTGAGAATGTCACCAGAGTCTGAGAACTGTGCCTGGTTTCTGTCTCACTGCCAGTGATGCTCAGACTGTAGCTTTCTCAGCTCACTTCACTATTGCTGCTGTCAAGTTTCATTTTGTTCTTCTCTACCTAATCTACCCCTGTTGTTTTGAGTTTCTCTCCTCCTATGGCCGCACCAATGCATCCCCACAAACTACCTCCTATAAACTGATGACAACCATGGGTTTTCCTGTACAGTCAAGAGATTGAATTTAACTGTTTTGCTTTGGGGGAAAATAAAAACAAGCTAAAACACCAGGAGAATAAATTGTGCACTTTAACAGTATAGTAAAAACTGCAAATGTTGAGCAAGGAAAGTAAAACTAAAAATAAATGCAAGTTCTGCTGCAACAGAATTACCTCACGTGCTAAAATCAATGAACTGCTGTCTCTGTTGTTTATGTGACAGGAAAAACAGTGGCTGATTTCGATGATTTTGTGTCACTTATAATAGTTGACAGGCCCTCTGAACAGAACCACTCCACGCAGACCACATCTATGTCGATACAAACTTGAAAAATGACAGCTTTATGTGTACATGTCTCAGTTTCATGTTAACAACTCTATTTTCTTATGGTTTATGGTTGCATTCACACCTTGCTTTATTGATCTTGTTGTTATCCAACCTGCAGAAGATGTTTGAGGTGGCCAAGGGTAAAAACTGAGAATAAAAAGCATGTTAGCGTCAAGATGGTTGAGGTTAGGATCAGGGTGGTTTAGGTTTAGCTTAGATTTTAAGATAGATTCTGACAATCTTTGCAAAGGAAGCAGGATTTGTCAGTAGTCTGCTGGCAAGTGCTGCTGGGGAAGCCAAGCTCGAGAGTACAAAACACCCTCAAATGCACTATTTTTGCATGAAAGTAGGAAGTAGTTGGTGGTTTGATATAATACTATAAGCCTATTTAAGATAAATTCCTCAAGAGCGGGCGGATACAGCCTGAGGAGGTGACAAAAATGCTGCAGTGAAGTTGGACCATTTCCAGCAGCAACACATACAGAAAGTCACAAACATCATTAAATTCTGCTGAAAATGTTCCTTATCAGCTTATTCAGATTTTGTTTAGTCACCATATGTTGGGTTTTAAACCACAGATTATTATGATGGTGTGTATGATTGAGACAGCCATTGATGTTTTATTAACATGTAAAAACTCAGTCAAACTTACTCATCATTCAGATCACTTTAGCTCTAAAATGGTGTTTCATTCTCTTTTGGTCTCTATCTGTTCCAATAAAAGTTAAATGACGACAAAATGCAAACTCATTTGAACATACTCTTCATTTTCTGCTTTTAATTCATTGTAGAGATGGTTCAATGAAACTCTGTCTAAAAGAAATGCATTTTTATGAATGACCAATTCCACTAAAAGGCAAATTTCTTTTCCCTTCAAATAAACAATTCACTCAGCAAATGGAAATTAAGGTTCTTCAAGGATGCATAAATTGCAGCTCTAACTACCACCTCCCTTTTCTTTGCCGTCAACTGTAAGTATTACGAATCAGCAAAGTAAACATCTAAACAAATAAACGCTCTGTATTGATATCATTTCTCTTTAATGCATTTTGTATGGTGTCTGTTATCAATAGCAGCTACTTCCCCTCTAGCCTGTTCTCTTTTTCATTCTGTCACAGAAAATCAAACATAACACATCACCCACTCATCAAATCATTCAGCTAAGCAGACCAATGAGACAAAGAGCAGAGAAGGATAGCAACTGTACATTTGTAAATTTCACAGTTTAGGTTACTGTATGTCACACATGTGATTGATATGGATGTGTGATTGATCCCATACATGCAGCTTGTTCTTGCACACAGGCAAACAACATACTAGCACACATTCATGGACAAGCACATACTGTTGTCTTGACTTTTTCAGCAGACCTAACCCACGCACCACAGAAACAGGGCAGTACTCCTCCATATATTAACTAAATGAGGAAAAGCTCTATTTCAGAATAGTGGCCTGTAAAAAAAAAAAAAAAAAAAAAAAAAGAGTGAGGAAAAACACAAAGAAAGAAAGAGAGAAATGGGTGTGGATGTGTTGATTGGAGCTATAGCCCAAGGCAGCAAAGGAGGGAGTTGTATGGCCCCATTGTGCTGCATACACGGGGAACAGAGGACGCGAGGAGGCGTTTCCATGGGAGTGCTGCTGTGTTCTTCTCGAACAGACGCATTCCCTTATCTCCTGCCTGGGGAGAAACAAACACTGGCAGCTCATATGAAGGGGAGTTTCCCTGGATCTATTTGAGCTGGGCAGAGAAGCAACAGAGCCCTAATTGAATTTGAGGGAGTGAGAGAAAAGTGTGAGATTTGCAGTCGGCTGTACTGTCTCTGTTGATAAAGAATAAACAATCTGTATATCATGTGCTATGTTAAACCTTTGTTCATGTATATTAGATATAAGACCTGACAGTTCCAACAATATGCATTTGTACTGCTATTTACTTTTAAAAATGTAAAATTTGTTGATAGAAAACATGGCGTGTCTGAATGCTTTAGTGTTACTGCATACTTGCCTCAAACTTATATTGTCAGCACTATGTGCAGACAGAGAAAAGAAAAGTCACTACCAGGGTTTAACTAAACAAACAGTTAGATCCTTC